>NW_007382293.1:5418-9214 GCF_000475195.1 Diaphorina citri | reverse complement strand
AAGATATGGAATTATGATAAAGCTAATTGGGAAATGTTTAAATCCAAGATTAACCTTGACTTTACCATTGACTATCACAACAATGATCCTAATTACGTTGATTTCATTCTGAATCAGATAAATACAAATATCCTTAGTGCGGCTGATGGCTCAATACCAGAAAAATGCATTCCGACCAATAAACTTCCGGTCCCCTGGTGGGATGAAGACATAAAGAAAATCATTAAAGAAAGAAGAAAATGTCTTCGTGCACTAAGACGACACCCCACTATAGAAAATAAGGTTAAATTTATGAGGGCCCGTGCTGTCGCAAGAAAGACTATAAAATTGAAGAAACAACAAAGCTGGTCGAATTTCGTTGGATCTATTGACCGATCAACTAGTTCCGGCGAAATGTTTCATAGAATGGGGAAACTTAGAGGAAAGTACACACCCAGGACTATTACAGCATTACAAGATCCTAATGACCCAACCAAGCTCATTTTTGATACGCCATCCATTGCTGGGACATTGGCCGCCCATTTTGCTTCAGTTTCATCGGATGCCAATTATTCTCCGGAATTTTTGAGTCATAAAGTTTCGTCCGAGCAATCGATCATTGATATTGATTACAGTTTAGTTGTTGATTACAACAGTCCTTTTACTCTTCAAGAAATGCTCTTTGTTCTCAAGTCTTGTTCGTCCAAAGCCGCCGGACCAGACGGTATCTCCTTCGTTTTATTAAAAGAACTTCCCACTGCCGCTTTGGAAAAATTACTTGAGTTCTTCAATTTCATTTGGCGTTCGGGTAAATTTCCGAAGTGTTGGGGGGAGGCATTAATTCTCCCTCTTTTAAAACCAGGAAAAGACAAATTGATTCCTTCCAGTTATAGGCCTATTTCTCTTTTAAATTGTTCTGCCAAAGTTTTAGAAAAAATGACCAATAAGAGGTTATTCTGGTTTCTTGAAAGAAGAGGTCTAATTGACCCGTACCAAAGTGGGGGCAGATTTAAAAGATCCACTGTTGATAATTTAGTCATTCTTGAGAAAGAGGTGGCTCAGGGCTTAGCCAAAAAGGAGTGCACTATAGGTTTATTTCTTGACGGCCAAAAGGCCTTTGATATGACCTGGCGTTTTAAAATCATCAAAACATTAAAAGGATTTGGCATTGACGGTTTTATGTTAAAATACCTGTCCAACTTTCTTAATAATCGTTACATCAGAGTAAAATGTAATGGTGACCTATCAGACAAATTTGCCCTAGAAAATGGTATTGTTCAGGGTTCGTCACTCAGTCCTGTCCTATTCATTGTTTTTATGAATGATATTCTGAATATTGTCAAAGTTCCTCTTAGGCGGCTCCTGTTCATCGACGACTTCTTGATTATCGCAAGGGGAAAAGATGTTGAATTTTTAAGATACCGTTTACAGAAAACTTTGGATGAGGTTCTTAAGTGGTCCCAAGCAAATGGCCTTATTTTCTCTACGGACCCCCAAAAATCTGTTTGTGTTCTATTTTCCAGAGCTCGCAATCCGTCCTTTCCTAAGCTATACTATAGTGGTGTCGAGTTGAAATTTGCCAATAGCACAAAGTTTCTTGGACTGGTCTGGGATTCGAAATTAAATTGGTCCCTTCATATTAATTACGTGAAAACTCGAGCCGCCAAGGCCTTGAACGCCCTTAAAATGGTTTGCAATAAAAATTACGGTGTCCGTCGTGCATTACTTCTAGTCTTCTACAAGTCATTTATTCTCCCTATTTTTGACTATGGTTGTGTTGTCTATAGTTCAGGAAAGGACCATATTTTGAAAAGATTAAACCCAATCCACAACGCGGGCATAAGAATCGCTACTGGCGCCCTTATGACCAGCCCTATTTGTAGTCTTTATGTAGAGTCTGGCATTGGTCCTCTGTCCTTAAGACGGGACAAAATCATCATGAGATATGTTTCGAAAATAGGTAGTTGCCCTTCTAACCCTGCTCACAAGGAATTATATCATACAAATATTAATGTCAATGATTTTCCCCCTAATAAGCCTAAGCCTTTGTGTGTTCGAATTAAAGATATGTCAGATTTTCTTCCCCTTATTACAGACAGTGAATTTGTGCCATTCACAAGGCCCAGACCACCATGGTCCTTTCAAGTACCCTCGATTGATTTTTCCTTGCATCTGGATAATAAGGATAATATTCCTCCCATAGTATTCCAACAACATTTCCATGATCTTGTTACCAATAAATACTCTGACTCTGTTTTGTGTTTTACTGATGGTTCAAAAACCGTTAATTCTACCAGTTGTGCTTATTCTATCGGCAACCAAGTCCACGCATTTAAATTGAATAAAGTAAACTCTGTTTTGTCTTCCGAACTAATGGCTATACTACTCTGTGTTAAAAACCTTATATTTCTGCCTAGTACAAATTTCACGCTTATATCTGATTCCATGAGTGCCCTTTTAGCCATTTCTAATTGCAAAAATGATCATCCACTGGTGTCTTTAGTTTACACTACCTGGTTAGAAGCGAAAGACTGTGGCAAAAATTTGAACTTTGTATGGTGTCCTTCACACTGCGGAATAACGGGTAATGAACTAGTCGACATTGCTGCAAGAAATCCCATTACCAATATAACATTGAAAAATTGCACTTCCTTTGATTTTCGACCCGTCATAAGTTCCATCATTCACAAGCAATGGCAAATCTCTTGGGACAATGTAATCAACAACAAACTGAAACGCGTGAAACCTTTAATTGTAGATTGGGAAACAAGCAACAGAAACTCCCGCTACGAGGAGGTAGTGATAACCCGCTTAAGAATTGGACACACCCGGGTAACACATGACCACTTATTCAAAAGAGACCCTCGACCCACCTGCGGGTGCGGTGATACCCTAACCGTGGACCATATATTTAATTGCCGCACACACCTACAAATACGTGCCTCCCTCCCCTCACCACCAGCCCTCGATAACAACCCTGCCAACATCGATTCGGCCTTAATGTACCTGAAGGCCATTGGACTATACACTAAGATCTAGGTAAACAGGGGACGGCGCGAACGACACAAGAGTGTTAAAGCGCCTAACTGGAAAAAAAATTAAACTTGCATATAGCGACCACGGTTTCTTTTACATGGTGACCTATTAAAGCTTCTTGTTCTAATTACATCTATACAGGAAAGGGTGACTATTAAAACTTCATATGGTAGCCGCACACACGGTTTCTTTTACAATGGTTACTATTAAAGCTTCTTTCTATTACATCTATACAGAAACGGGTGACTATTAAAACTTCATTATATCCAACCGAGTTTCTTTTACCAATGGTGACTATTAGGCTTCTTTCTATTTACATAAATCTATACGACAGGGGTGACTATTAAAACTTTTTTTTTTTTTTTTTTTCATACAGAGAGGGGTGACCTGACTAAAACTATCAATAAGCCACACGGTCTTCTTTTTACTAATGGTAGACTATTAAAGCTTCCTACTGTGTACATCTATAACAGAAAGGGTGAGTATTAAACTCAGATGTGAGCCACACGGTTTCTTTCACCAATGGTGCTATTAAAGCTTCTTTCAATACATTACATCTATACAGACAGGGCTGAGCTATTAAAAACTTAATATAGCACACACGGTTTCTTTTACAATGGGCACTTCTAAAACTTCATTTGTTTTCATCATGAGATACAGTAAAAGGCTTCGTGACTCTGTAAAACTCTATTTTTTTCATAGCAAGAAAAGGTTGACTAGTAAAAACTTCTTTGCTTTTACATCCATGCATTCAAAAACGGTTATTTTAAAATACAAAAAA
>NW_007382293.1:0-1591 GCF_000475195.1 Diaphorina citri | reverse complement strand
TGTCGGTTTGAGGTAAGGTTATTTAATAGCAATAGGAATTATATCGGTTATCGATCATCTCAACTTAGAGCTCTCTTTGTCAGACTTACCAAACCATTATCGTGTCATGCAGACCCTTTTTGATAGTAATACAGGTATTTTACTACAGATAAATAGCCCTCCAGTCCTAACTTGAACCTCTCAAAGATTACGTAAGCCTTGTAAACAGGTAGACGGTAGTACCTAGCCTTTGTAACCTCAGTCCTATACCCCCACCCCTTACCATCTTACCTACAGGTAACTAGTGCCATTAGGAAACATAGGTTATTATCTATTATGTATATTCATGTATTAATAGAATAGTTATCGCATCACACCCTTATTAACAATATTCCTCCTAGTTAACGTCCGTACCGCATTATCCATCCTACTCCTTCTACCCAGCGACCAATGTCTCATTCCATACCATCGTACTAATATCGATCAAAATCCAACAAAAAACTAGCCCTGTACACGATTCCGTTATTTGTTCCTTACCGACCTCGTTTTAACCCGACCCTGACTTTAGGACCATCGACTGGACGCAAACTTTATTTGTAGAGCTACATCCTGATACTTGTTTTTCTTACCGTCCGTTGTGTCCTGTTTCCTGTGATAGCTGTCTACAAATTTCCAAGAAGATTCCTGTCCAGCTTTACTTCAAGATGAATAATGTTATATGTGTATGTGTAATTGTGTATATAAGAGACATACTTTATAGCTTTATACCTAAGAGACATCAATATTTATTCCGCCTTCCTATTCGGGTATGTATCCGTTATTTGTCTGTTCCTTTTAGTTTTTTTTTTTTTTTTTTTTTACTAATTCTCTTCTTTTATTGAATAATTCCCCTTGCTCTATATTTCTCAATGAATAACTTTCTTTTACAGTGGAACATAAATGGACTTCCAAATCACTTGAATGAATTGAAGTGTGTGATTCAAAAGCTCACTCCTTATATTATCTGTATTCAAGAGTCACACTTGGCTCCCAGCAAAAATCCCCAAATAAAACATTTTGATTTATATCGTTATGATTATCTTGATGGTAATATTGCCTGCGGCGGCGTGTGCACCTTCGTACGTAACACTTGTCATTCTAAAGAACTACATATTTCTACAAATATACAATGTGTTGTTGTTCAGGTCAAGATTCCTGATCTGGCTCAACTATTGTGTATTTGTAATGTTTACATTCCTCCACATACACAATATTCCGAAGCTGACCTAACTAATATTAAACAGCAACTCCCATCCCCCTTCATACTGGTTGGGGACTTCAACGCTCATAGCCAATTATGGGGTGACACTAGATTGGATGCTAAGGGTAGAGAGGTTGAAGCCTTCATTTTAAATCATGGCAATGTTCATTTATTGAACACGGGCAGTGCCACCCACTTTAATCTATCTTCCCTTACGCATTCTTCTATTGACCTTACCTTTGCTTCTTCTTCCATTTTTCCCGACTTAACTTGGAACGTTATTGACGATCTCCATTTCTCCGATCATTTCCCAATATCTTTATCCTATCTTAATCCTGTACCTACTTCATCACAAATATCCTCTGTCGCCCA
>NW_007382292.1:6473-9215 GCF_000475195.1 Diaphorina citri | reverse complement strand
CAAACCATAAACTTTGTGCCAAGTGCTCGATTTCTCGGAGTGATGATAGACAGCAGCCTAAACTATAAGGATCATGTTGATATGTTGTGTAGTAAACTAAACTCGGGATGTTACATGTTGCGATCTTTGAGGGACAAAATTGACGACCACTGTCTAAAATCTGTTTACTATGCTCATGTACACTCACATATTAGTTATGGAATCATGTTGTGGGGTAACTCGACCAGAGCATCTGATGTATTCGTTTGCCAAAAGAGGGCGATTCGTATTTTAAAACGAGGATCCTACAATGACCCTTGCAGAGCCTGGTTTGGGGAACTTCAGATCCTGACACTTCCTTCACTATATATACTGGAGACCCTGAAATTTGTGAAGAGAAATCTGGATAAATTCGAATGTGTAGGTCCAGGGACTGTCTATCAAACTAGATATAGAGAGAACAACCAAAATACAATTCGAACGGAAGCACATAAAACAGCACTGTTTGAGAGAAGTGTAAGACATAACGGGGGAATCTTATTTAATGCCCTACCCGAACACATTAAACTTCTTAACATGGACAAATTCGACTCAACTTTAAAACAGACCCTGATCAGGCATTCATTTTACAGTGTGGCCGAGTATCTGGAGTTCTTTCAGGGGGGTTCAGGTTGATGGGGTGCACTCCTGGGGGGGCTCCGGATGGTTGGCTGCTCTGCTGTGACTCTTTTTATTCATTCCCTTCCTTTCTCTTCCTTCCCCCTATATTGGTAGATACTTTAATACTCTTTGGTAGATAAAAAAAAAAAAAGAAAAAAAAAAACTTAAAATAATAATGGGCTACAGTAAGTGACTCTAATCATGTGCGGTAATCTTACAAAATAACGGCTAACAGTAAGTGACTTTAATGTTTGGTAATCCTTAATCAATAATGGGTACCAGTAAGTACTTTAATGTTTGTAATCTAATAATAATTGGGTAAGTAAGTTGACTTTTAATTATCTTGTTATCTAGTCAACGCCGCATACATGAACCCACTATAAACCGTTCAGTATCGTCGTCCTTTTTACGCCCTGGTTGCTCTAAAAAAGAGCAAAAGACAGATGCCCACACCATACTCATGGTCAATGTCATAGCATTCAGCAGCACACAACCACCTTGTCCAGCGGATAAGGTGTTTTGAGACGTGTTCACCAGAGTGTAATTTTAAAAACACAACCAAAGCTACTCTGACCCAAAACTAAAGGACAACTACTATCAGAAACAACTCAATAGTAAAAGGAGAGCACACCAGATGACACGAAAGACCAAGGGAAAATATAAGTAAACCTTGCATAAAAAATCGGTTAGATACGACGGAGTAGTGTAAGAAGCATAGATTCGACGCAGTCATGTATGTAACGAATTCACATGACAACGAGACTAGCACGGAACGTTAAGAGAGTGTGATACTTAGAGTCAGGAGTAAGCTGGTAGTGTTAATAAGGCACTATGAGCGTAGAGTACAGTAAGAGTGGTAAGGCATACTTCAAAAGTCTCAGTATCTTAGTAGTCAGACATAAACCACAGCCCGAACAACGACTCGAGAGCTAACGAAAGTAGGCACCTGGTTAAGTTGAGCGCGGTTCCGCTATTCCTAATACCCACTGTGCTTCACTTCGACTACTATTGTAAGACTCAACATACATGTATAATACACTCCCATACAATGGACCTGCTAACCTAACGATCTAGACCGTATACACTCCTACAAGTATCTACAACGATCTTCGATAACGAAACAACTTAATGATAAATTACAGTGTTCTAACAACGTTAAAAAGGTAGTAAGCTCTAGTATGAAGGTCTTCTATAAACTTACAAGTGGTGACAGAAGTCCTGAAGTACTGTAACATCTGTGTTAGATATAGGACAAAGTACGTATTCGTCATGTTGAAAGTGAAAAGAGACTGTGATCTTTACTATCTGGGTATAAGAAAGCGTTATAAAGACAGGGTAACAAACTAACAAGAACGTGCAAGGGAAAATAAGAGGACGGGGTATATGTCTACAGTAGTCCTTTGTCGTATTAAAGTAAAAGGAAAGCAGATGGTCGAACAAAAAGCCTGAGAAAGAACATTAAATTGTCAATTACTTATTCTCACCACTGTCGTGAGGGGGAACTGCTTGTGTAAGTGTTTTTAGCTACCACTTTGTGACAACAGCACTGACAGTAGATCTTGGGTAATAACACGCGAAATGAGAACTGAGAACCAGTTAAGTATCTCAAAACTTTGTGATAGCGACAGCTAGATGCTCAACAACAACTAACTAAGCCTGTTTAAAGAGATTACCATTAGACGGGTGCTTGAGAGAGTAGTTATGACGTAGCTTATGCTGACAGAAAGAATAGTGTTTTTACGTAGGTATTTAGAAGGGTATGACATTATAACAAGGTAGTTGACCACGAATATACGATTTTATAGAGTTGTCCGGTAACAACTAGATGGAGAAGACCTTATTGATGATGATAGTAAGTAATGAATTTAATCATGGAAGATGGGAACACAGTCCTAGCATTAAATAATAAAATAATAATAATAGAACTGGTATTGGTTTCCCAGAACCGTCGCGTTCGACTTAGCTGGTCCAGTAAGTAATAACCTTTATTTAAATGTTTAATTTATTTTTCTTATTTGTTATTAGTTTTTATTTGTTCTTTTGATCTGACTTTATTTTATGGATAACTAACTTATTTTTATTTTTTTTTTTTTCTTTCTTCGG
>NW_007382292.1:0-3890 GCF_000475195.1 Diaphorina citri | reverse complement strand
GATTTCTCGAAAAAAAATGGAATAAATGGGTGACAAATAGAAGAGGAAGAAGAAAAAGAGAAGAAAGAAGAATAGAAGAAGAAGAAGAATGAGAAAGAAGAACTACCCGAGAGTCTCAAAGCAAATTATAAAAGGGACTACACGTTTATGCTCCTTTTTCTTCGTTCCTGACTTGGACTTATCATATTTTGTTGTTACTTTCCCCATTTTGCTGAAACAAAATAATAGTAAAAAATACCTACCGAAGTAGATAGGTTCCTAGATAAATTTAAGCTATTTAGGCATTTAATACAAATAAAAGGTATCAAATATTCATCTTCTGATCAAAAGTGCGAACAAAAAACAACTCGAAGGATGTGTCGAAGACAACGATTTAAACAATATTTTGCAGAAATCATTGACAACCCACGTTATCTAGGGATATAATATGAAAATGGAACCAAAGAGCAATATAAATTGATTAAACAATGATATGGGAAGAAGTATAGAAAAAAAACACACAAAAAGATTAAATAGGTACCTATGCACAATAGAGTCCTAAAGATAAAGAAACAACTGTGTCGGCAACTAAAACGGACCAAATATGATATCGACACTGATCTATTTTGCCGTTGACGCTCCTCCTTCTTTTAAATAAATAGCTAAAAAATGTCAATAAAACAATTTTATCAATTAATTAAACATTGATAAACACCTGCCAATATTAATCAAAGATAATCGCCATAGAAAACATTAAAGATTACCTGTTTTTGGATGTTCTCAGTAGAGATCACAAATGACTATTACTTCAGTTGTGTCGGCGACTAAAATATGTGAAAATTGTTACCTGACACCCCGTGTCGGAGATTACTTTCATGAGTATTTTTTGAGGAGGTCGTTGACACCCCTCCCCATTTCCAAATAAATCATATATTTTTAATTTTTATTTGGATAATTATTAACTAGAAAGCTTGACTGTCACAGGAAAAAAGTCCAATAGTGGTAAAATAAAAAGAAAAGTACAAAAAACGCATTTAAAAACAACTCTTACCTTAGCAAAACGCTAACAAAAAAAGCACTTTCTTAACAAACTGACGTAATTCTATCTAGTCTGGCTCATGTCTCTCAGACGACCGAGGCATCTAAGCTGTAATGTTGTGAAAAAGATAGAGGAGGGTGAGGAGATCCTAGTGCATAGATTTGATCACGTGTAAACCACGCAGATTTCTTATTATTAAAGAAATACGAGTAGGGTGTCCACGATTACAACAGGTGTCGGCGATTGGGGGTTTTACCCTAATGGGTATTACTCTCTATTAGTGGATGTGCCAATTGCACCAAATACTTTTCGAGTATTAGACCAACAAAAATAACCTCCCCACAATGTTTGGGCCTGGATCTTATGGGCAATTTCTCCTGCAGAGTTTTTGCATATTTTTACAAAACAAAAAAGAAGAAGAAATAGATGTAAAGAAAGAGTGATAAAAGAGAGGAAGGATATTAAATTCAATTAATATTGTATGAAATTCTTCTTCTGTTATTTATCTTGCTTCCCCTTTATCTTCTGTGATAAAACCTACTCTGGGCTCTTAGTTAATATGGTAACCTACGTGGCCCAATGGGTTGCTGGCACTTACTTTGGACGGATAATGTTCGTTCTCGGAACGGTTGGCTTTCTCCTATCCTGTCCTCCTCCTTTCTTCGATTTCAGGACGATAAGACCTTAGCAGTTACAGTTCCCTCTATTAAACAGGAAAAAAACATCAATAAATTTCAAAATTACTTGCGCAGTAATTAGTTTCGCAACAATTGCGCAACTGTCGCGAAACAAATGTTTCCGGTAGGTAGGTACAGGCTTACGAAACCGTACCGTACCAATGAAGTTGGATAAAACACGCGCTCATTATTGGCAAATCTAATGCGCCGTGTAAGAAACATCACCAAATCCCAAAAATTGTTTTACAACAATTGCACAAATGTTGCGCAAACAAATGTTTCCGGAGGATACTTCCTACTTATAGGCTTAAGAAACCGTACCAATGAAGTTAAATAAAACACGCGCGCTTTATTGGCAAATCCGATAAGCGACGCGCACTCGATCGAATCTTTGAAAGTTTCTTTTCACTGTGCATGTCAACCTGGCCAGGTCATGCAGGTCGCGCAGGTTAGCAGAGATCACCGTCTCATCTTTCTATGGTCCTAGTACTCACATGTCTAACACAGAGCCGTTCATTATAAATTAATCGTTATGAGGACGTTCCGTAATCGGGTCAGGTTACAAAATTTATTATAGATCTTCTCACTCGTTTATGTGTGCGAGAATCTTAGGCAAGTTGGACTTGTGAAGATTCGAACTTTTGAGGAATCCAGATTCTAGTGATATTCTGTGATATCAAGGATGTAAATTTAATTAAGCTATAAGCTTTAATTGTTTCTTGTTTGGGTGTAATAATATTCCATAATGCTCGTAATTCTTTGAAATCTGGCCAGAATCAGGCCTGTTAGGCGAATCTAGTATGAACAAATTGAACAATATTGAATACTAACTTGGAAACAAACTTGTCCGTACCTACAGTCCACGTCAACTGGGAAGTCCGATGGAAGCGCATGGAGGGGAACCGCAACTTCTCAACTGTAAGTCGGACAGTTCTAAAAGTTTCACCATTCGATTCGGCGTGAAAAATCCCATGGGATCAACTATTCACATGCTTACTTGTTAAATATCTTTACTTCGAATAGACCACACAAACCCAAAGCTTTCATACAGGTAGTGAATAGGTATTCAATAAAGCTTTCATACAGGTAGTGAATAGGTATGCGGTGAGTGATGATGGGGGGGATGAACATGTGAGAGTGATGAGAGAGTGCATGGAACGGTATGAGTGTAACGAGTTTTCCTTTCAACAGGTAAATGAAGCTTGTGTTATGAAAACAATTAAAAGCCTAAAGAATAAGACGAGCACTGACACATATGGTTTTTGCCCTAAAGTTATTAAACAGTGTGGTCATCTTCTTCTGAAACCCCTGGTGCATATCATCCGTCTAATAACTGTCACAGGAGTATTTCCGAAATGTTTAAAAAGATCCAAAGTTTGTCCAGTCTATAAAAAGAAGGGAAGTAGGGAGGATGTTAACAATTACCGTCCCATTAGCCTAACACCAGTGTTTTCAAAAGTAATAGAAAAGATTTTCAATAAGCAATTAGTAGACTACCTATCTCACAAACAAATTATAAGCAGTTCTCAATTCGGGTTTCAAACTAAAAAATCGACAGTCGATGCCATTTATAATTTTACCCAATACATCATAAATGCACTTGATAAAAACAGAAAAGTGGTGGGGGTGTTTGAGGATTTGGCTCGGGCCTTTGATTTGGTGAACCATAGGAAACTGTGTGATAAATTAAAATTCTATGGGGTAAATGAACTAGGTATTAAACTTATAAACAGTTATCTCAGCGATAGATGGCAAAGAGTAGAAATTAGAAGAACTAAAAATCAGAACCCCAGTCTAAACCCTAATCCTACTCGTATAAATAGTTCTGCCTCCGCCCGGAATCGAACTGCTAGTGTCCCAAATTCGACCTGCCTTAAATCGGAATGGCTTAGGGTATCCTCAGGAGTTCCACAAGGTTCGGTATGGGCTCCGACCCTGTTCCTGGTATTCATTAACGATCTCCCTAGCTATATGAGTCCACTTAGATTAACACTGTTTGCGGACGACACAAATTTCTTTGTGGAGTCTGAAAACCTTGATCAGGTGAAACTCCTTACTAGACAAGCCTCTACCAAAATTGATCACTGGATTAACATAAATGGCCTTGTTAATAACACAGACAAAACCATGGGCATAATCTTTAATAGAGGGAGGGAGTCGAACCAAAACCATCCTGGTGATGAGGCGGATTGGGG
>NW_007382291.1:8453-9215 GCF_000475195.1 Diaphorina citri | reverse complement strand
ATGATATCAAGGAATATTTGTCAAGATGTCTGTCCCTGTTGGGTGAGGTCAAGGTCTCGCGGCTGGCAACACGGTTTAGTAATTATACATCTTTCCACGTAGAAGTACCGGAAAAAGATTTTCCTCTCATCAATAATACTTCAATCTGGCCACGAGGTGCTCTCATCAAAAGTTTCCGAGGTAGATTGACACCTGAAAAATGTTTTACTGAGCAGCCCCAAATCAACCAAGCTGATAATCATAGTCATGATGAAAATGTGTTGTCTTCTGGTGATATGTCAGGAAATAGATCTGACTCGAACCAAATCTCTCAAAATGCATCTGAGTCAGGAGATGGTACCAATTCAACATGATGACCGAGCCTTGATAAAAGGAATGTTAGGAAATCTAAACTAAAATATCCAACATGGTTCTCTCCAGAGACTATACGTTTGTTGAAACATAAAGAACGTTGCCATCGTAAGTACAAGAAATCTAAGTCAAACAGACATTATCAAGAATTTTCTCAATACCGTTGGTTATCCAAAAGATCTATATCTCAAGATGAGTGCCAGAGAGATGCTAATATACAGGGTGACTTTATTCACAACCGTCGTAAATTCTTTACTCATGTTTCTAAGTACACACGTCCCAAACAAGGGATTGATGTGATCGTTCATAACAATCAGACACTTGCTTCGGACGATGAGATCTCTAATTGTTTCGGTTCCTATTTCAGTTCTGTTTATCAAGATCCTTCTCAGTTACCTTCCTTGAACAGGG
>NW_007382291.1:0-3724 GCF_000475195.1 Diaphorina citri | reverse complement strand
GGGGTCTAAAACTTCTTACCGATAAAGGTAGGCTTTCTAATAGTCTTGGTCTGTGTGTGGGATGTGAACTTTCATCCCCGACGTCTTAATTATAAGGAGTCCACCATTCTCTATGGTCGTGTAAACGTTACTTGTATGTTGAAATGTCTAATGCGTATCCTACGCCAAAACCGGCAGGTATCTTGCAGTCGAATGTATAACGCTGTATCTCCCTGGTAGGACTGGTTCTGGGAGAACTCCTTAATTAAACCTCCAGTGTAGTGAGATTATCTAATTTGTGATCCATAGTGGTTTACTATATCGTGTTTTCAAACCACATGGTGTCATATGTCTTAATCCTTTTTTACTTTTATTCTTATTTACAACTTTTATTTAATAAATAATTAAAATTTTATTAAATGCTCTAGCTAGGCATTTAGCTAGCTACTTCACAGAGAAGTTAATGGGCTCTTTGTTTGTTTTTTTTTTTTTTTTTTATAACGTTAGCCAGGTTTAAAAGTTTAGCCTTTACCAACCTTTATAGGCAAGAACCCTAGGGGGACTAAGGTTTTTTCACCCAAAATCGGTACCAGACATGCATACATACCATACATGCATACATGCGCTAACATCATACATACAATACAGTGTCCAAATTTTACCCTTTTACCCTTTTCCACCATTATTGTTTCTATAGAGTCTCTTGCCAAAACAGATCTCGCTACTTAAACGCCCACATCGATTAGGCTCAATACAGGTTCCTGCGCTGAGACATTGTTAAACCATTTTTAGCCTGTCAGTGAGTAGGTCTATAGTTGTTTCAGTACAACGAAGTTTGAAGCCTGGAAGTCTTTTTTTTAATTTTTTTTTTTTTTAGTTAAAAAAGTATGAAATATACGAAGAGAATTAGGTGACACCTCATAAAATTCTTATCCTTTAAAAAACGCAGCCTTAACTGGCTGGCATCCGCCAAGGCGTAAAAAAACCCCCCCCTGAATCTTTTAAAAGTTCTTTTGTTTTTTTCAAGTTAAATAACCTGTGAAACGATTACTAGGAGTAACTGTGCCCCTCATAACATTCTATCCTTTAAAAACCAGCTTTTAACCGGCGGCATCCGCAAGCTAAAACGCTGTGAAAAATTACTGAAGGAGTAATGTACCCCTCATAAAATTCTATCCGTTCTAAAAGCTGGTTTTTAGCCGGTCGGCATCCGCCGAGTCCGAGCCCTGAATCTTTTTAAAAGTAAAAAAAAAAAAGTTATGCACCAAGGCGTTTACATTATTCTTTCAGCACCTCAAGTGTGGTCTAAGAAAATGAGTTATAATATGAGCCACTTCTTTGAAAGGTAAAGACTGGATTACAATGATTGTGTGTAGCGAATCGTTTTCTAGTTGGGGCTTATTAGACTTGATTAATTTCTTGACGGGAGTTTTGAAGAACCAAAAGGAATTAGTTTGTTGTTCTCCTCTATGGGGCTCTATATTCTTCTTTCTACTCTCTCTCTCTCTCCTCTTGCTCTCTCTCCTCTCTCTCTCTTTGCCGTCTCCCTCTCTGCTCTCTACACAACTCGCAAATGTCGTCTTCAAGAATGTGATCAGCCCTTTTAATGTTTTAAAAACATCTTTTACTTCTTTCTTCCTTTCATTTTCTTTGTATTGTGAAGTCTGAAAGATGATATAACTATAATACAAATCTTCCCACTGCTCTACTTCTCATCTAAACTTCTATCGATGCAAGCGATCCGAACCATAGAACCTCACGTGTTCACATATGATTTTTACGATATACAAATTGCGCTAAAGATAATGAGTAGGACTCTGATAAGTTTTAATAGAGCGAGCTTTATAAGAAACTACTTAAGAGCTGGAGTAAAGAACCTTTTTTAACGAAAGCGGCATAATCATTATGTGCTCAAAGGACGAAAAAAGTTCGGATAGGGACAATCCATATTATGTCAGCTTGGACAGATTTCCCTTGAGTTCCCGTGCCTGTTAAAAAAAATTGTTCAGCCGCTAGTGTTGGAAGATTCACCCTGTGAAATATAGTGGTGAATCTCTCGCAACGGTAAAAGGATAAGTGAATAGTCTCCATTTGTGACCTTGGTACGCTAAACGGCTCCTGTGCTGTGTATACGAGGTAGCGAAAGGATGTTTATAGCGGTGAATGTCTCCAGCGACTTTCCGAGGCCTGGATCCTTTTACCGTTGGAAATGGGGAATGTCTCCGAGGCCTGACTATAGATCATTGTTTCACGCTAAGGGGTGAATATCGTCCGAGCTGAAATAGGCGTAAGATATTTGTCCAAAAGATCATTTTTTTTACTTCCCCGGCTCTAAAAAAAGTGGTCAAATAGGTCCAAAGGTGTATCTGCTCAGGGTAATCTGTCCAAGTCTGACAAGTTAAGCTTGAAAGTTTCTTTATCTCCCGGTCTGGGTCTCCCGGTTTTTAAAATTTGGGCCGGTTTCATTTTTTTTTTTTTTTTTTTTTTTTTTTTTTCTCGAGGTAATTGAAGAGACACTTCATCGATCGATTTACGATCGATCTCGTAAATTATTTTAAAATTAATAAATAATTTATTTTCAAACATTTATTTTATTTCATTTTTTCCTCAATATCTGTATACTGTGTGTACACAAACTTTTTGCTTATCATTTGGTGATACCTAGTGTTAATCTATTAGAGTGATGTGACCTGCCAAAGTTAATTCCTCAAGATGGTCTTGGGTCAGGATGGTCCTCTATGTCCAATATGTAAGCTGACGTTCTATGGACGCCAAAACCGCATCCTATGCGTAATCTGTAAGTTGTATGTTCATTGCAAATGTGCTGGTATCTCTACCACTGAGGAATATAATTCTGCAGCCCCTACTTTCAAGTGTAGGGTGTGTTCTGGTTCTGATAATCTTTCGGATGGAAATAGCCATTCTTCAAAATCTGGGGTGACTGGGAACAATGCCGACCCTCCTACTACTACTAAGTCTGCTTCTGTCAACAGCAACGTCAAGCGTACTGTTGGTGTCACTGATTGGCGAGATCTTCCGACCACTGATATTGTACAGGAACAGTATCTTCCAATGATCCTTAACAAACTGAACGAACTGTCCTCAGAGGTAAAGAGCCTCAGGAACCAAGTAGGTTCTCTCACTGCTAAAAACACTGAACTGACTAACACTATTCAAAAGCTTCTTCATCCTACAGATGTACCTCCTGGTAGGAGCAATGGCCCCCCTCCAGCTCCAGCTCCATCATATCTAAGTGTGGCGAGTAGAAACACCACCACCCAGTATAGGCCTGGACCTAGTCATCGGAATGATCAGTTCCGAGTTGAAGATGACAATGTGTTTGTTCCGGCGGCTCATGCTAGTAATACTCCAATGAGGAACTTTCTCAACTCCGAAACCTCTAACTACTCCAATCAAAGTGATGATGGGTTCACTGTGGTGAAGAATAAGCGGCAGCGCCGGGGTCAGAAGAAATCTGGTGGAGTTGATAGTCCTCGTCTGTCTCGTACCCAGACACCCAGATTGAAAACTACTGAACGATCAAAGAGACCACCATCACCACTCATAGGAGAAAATACTGATTCATCTCTGCAAGTAATCGAGCGTCCAGGAAGAATCAAAACCAAGAGTCTGTTTGTGTCAAGATTTAGTCCTGAAACTACTGTTGATGATATCAAGGAATATTTGTCAAGATGTCTGTCCCTGTTGGGTGAGGTCAAGGTCTCGCGGCTGGCAACACGGTTTA
>NW_007382290.1:0-9216 GCF_000475195.1 Diaphorina citri | reverse complement strand
TATTGAAACTGTAGACAATGACGATAAAGTGAAGGTAAAACACATGACACAAGCAGGAATGGATAGTTGGCGTTGGCCAGAGATAGAAGACATTTTGTGGTATGACATGGATGAAATTTTGAAAATTATATCTCCACCAACCCCCATCAACAAGAGGGGGCTTTTCAGTGTTCCACAAATCAGTATGTATCAGTACAAATAGGTAGGAAGGTTCATTATAGTGCATACCTATAGAAATAAAGAGTTAAATGTTACCTAGTTTACATTTCAATTTGAACGATTAAATAAAGTCTTCTTTAATTATTTTATTAATATTTCATGTATGGCACATGGTACCCCACACCAATGCACAAGGTGCCCCATGGGTGGGGCACCTTGTGCATTTTGACTTTTCCTGGAAATAGGTATGCTGAACAAATGTACTTGCTCGAACATACTTCAATGGTATATAAAGATAAAGTTAACAATATTTGCTAAGAAACTAGCCCTATTGGAGGGTTCTAGGGTGAGCCAAACCTGAGATATAGACCTCCAAATTTTTCATGCACATGGTGCCCCACTATCCCCTACTTACTTTGTACAGTACAGTGCCTCCTTTACACTTTACAGTTTTCAGGACTTTCCAGGTTGTTAATGTTTTAGATTCAAAATCACGGAGCCATGAAACAAACTCTTCCCTTGTTTGTGCTTTTGTTCTTATTTCTGCATTAAATGCATCAATGTTTCCTTGAAAATTAATAATTTTGGTGTCCTTTGGAAAGAGGGTCGTCTGAAAAAGAAAGAAAAAAAATCAAAAAAGGTGTAAACAACTCAAGAACATATCATTTTTTGGAATTAGAAGATTAATTTGCATTTTTCATCACCAATGTATAATAAAGACAGGATAGAGAATAATAAAAACTTGAAGGTTATAAAGTATGTAATACTTATTTTTTTTTTTTTTTTTTTTTTTTTTTTTTTTTTTTACACACTACAACAACTATCAACCAGTGCAAACACACTACAACAACTATCAACCAGTGCAAACACACTACAACAACTATCAACCAGTGCAAACACACTACAACAACTATCAACCAGTGCAAACACACTACAACAACTATCAACCAGTGCAAACACACTACAACAACTATCAACCAGTGCAAACACACTACAACAACTATCAACCAGTGCAAACACACTACAACAACCATCAACCAGTGCAAACACACTACAACAACTATCAACCAGTGCAAACACACTACAACAACTATCAACCAGTGCAAACACACTACAACAACTATCAACCAGTGCAAACACACTACAACAACTATCAACCAGTGCAAACACACTACAACAACTATCAACCAGTGCAAACACACTACAACAACTATCAACCAGTGCAAACACACTACAACAACTATCAACCAGTGCAAACACACTACAACAACTATCAACCAGTGCAAACACACTACAACAACTATCAACCAGTGCAAACACACTACAACAACTATCAACCAGTGCAAACACACTACAACAACTATCAACCAGTGCAAACACACTACAACAACTATCAACCAGTGCAAACACACTACAACAACCATCAACCAGTGCAAACACACTACAACAACTATCAACCAGTGCAAACACACTACAACAACTATCAACCAGTGCAAACACACTACAACAACTATCAACCAGTGCAAACACACTACAACAACTATCAACCAGTGCAAACACACTACAACAACTATCAACCAGTGCAAACACACTACAACAACTATCAACCAGTGCAAACACACTACAACAACTATCAACCAGTGCAAACACACTACAACAACTATCAACCAGTGCAAACACACTACAACAACTATCAACCAGTGCAAACACACTACAACAACTATCAACCAGTGCAAACACACTACAACAACTATCAACCAGTGCAAACACACTACAACAACTATCAACCAGTGCAAACACACTACAACAACCATCAACCAGTGCAAACACACTACAACAACTATCAACCAGTGCAAACACACTACAACAACTATCAACCAGTGCAAACACACTACAACAACTATCAACCAGTGCAAACACACTACAACAACTATCAACCAGTGCAAACACACTACAACAACTATCAACCAGTGCAAACACACTACAACAACTATCAACCAGTGCAAACACACTACAACAACTATCAACCAGTGCAAACACACTACAACAACTATCAACCAGTGCAAACACACTACAACAACTATCAACCAGTGCAAACACACTACAACAACTATCAACCAGTGCAAACACACTACAACAACTATCAACCAGTGCAAACACACTACAACAACTATCAACCAGTGCAAACACACTACAACAACCATCAACCAGTGCAAACACACTACAACAACTATCAACCAGTGCAAACACACTACAACAACTATCAACCAGTGCAAACACACTACAACAACTATCAACCAGTGCAAACACACTACAACAACTATCAACCAGTGCAAACACACTACAACAACTATCAACCAGTGCAAACACACTACAACAACTATCAACCAGTGCAAACACACTACAACAACTATCAACCAGTGCAAACACACTACAACAACTATCAACCAGTGCAAACACACTACAACAACTATCAACCAGTGCAAACACACTACAACAACTATCAACCAGTGCAAACACACTACAACAACTATCAACCAGTGCAAACACACTACAACAACTATCAACCAGTGCAAACACACTACAACAACCATCAACCAGTGCAAACACACTACAACAACTATCAACCAGTGCAAACACACTACAACAACTATCAACCAGTGCAAACACACTACAACAACTATCAACCAGTGCAAACACACTACAACAACTATCAACCAGTGCAAACACACTACAACAACTATCAACCAGTGCAAACACACTACAACAACTATCAACCAGTGCAAACACACTACAACAACTATCAACCAGTGCAAACACACTACAACAACTATCAACCAGTGCAAACACACTACAACAACTATCAACCAGTGCAAACACACTACAACAACTATCAACCAGTGCAAACACACTACAACAACTATCAACCAGTGCAAACACACTACAACAACTATCAACCAGTGCAAACACACTACAACAACCATCAACCAGTGCAAACACACTACAACAACTATCAACCAGTGCAAACACACTACAACAACTATCAACCAGTGCAAACACACTACAACAACTATCAACCAGTGCAAACACACTACAACAACTATCAACCAGTGCAAACACACTACAACAACTATCAACCAGTGCAAACACACTACAACAACTATCAACCAGTGCAAACACACTACAACAACTATCAACCAGTGCAAACACACTACAACAACTATCAACCAGTGCAAACACACTACAACAACTATCAACCAGTGCAAACACACTACAACAACTATCAACCAGTGCAAACACACTACAACAACTATCAACCAGTGCAAACACACTACAACAACTATCAACCAGTGCAAACACACTACAACAACCATCAACCAGTGCAAACACACTACAACAACTATCAACCAGTGCAAACACACTACAACAACTATCAACCAGTGCAAACACACTACAACAACTATCAACCAGTGCAAACACACTACAACAACTATCAACCAGTGCAAACACACTACAACAACTATCAACCAGTGCAAACACACTACAACAACTATCAACCAGTGCAAACACACTACAACAACTATCAACCAGTGCAAACACACTACAACAACTATCAACCAGTGCAAACACACTACAACAACTATCAACCAGTGCAAACACACTACAACAACTATCAACCAGTGCAAACACACTACAACAACTATCAACCAGTGCAAACACACTACAACAACTATCAACCAGTGCAAACACACTACAACAACCATCAACCAGTGCAAACACACTACAACAACTATCAACCAGTGCAAACACACTACAACAACTATCAACCAGTGCAAACACACTACAACAACTATCAACCAGTGCAAACACACTACAACAACTATCAACCAGTGCAAACACACTACAACAACTATCAACCAGTGCAAACACACTACAACAACTATCAACCAGTGCAAACACACTACAACAACTATCAACCAGTGCAAACACACTACAACAACTATCAACCAGTGCAAACACACTACAACAACTATCAACCAGTGCAAACACACTACAACAACTATCAACCAGTGCAAACACACTACAACAACTATCAACCAGTGCAAACACACTACAACAACTATCAACCAGTGCAAACACACTACAACAACCATCAACCAGTGCAAACACACTACAACAACTATCAACCAGTGCAAACACACTACAACAACTATCAACCAGTGCAAACACACTACAACAACTATCAACCAGTGCAAACACACTACAACAACTATCAACCAGTGCAAACACACTACAACAACTATCAACCAGTGCAAACACACTACAACAACTATCAACCAGTGCAAACACACTACAACAACTATCAACCAGTGCAAACACACTACAACAACTATCAACCAGTGCAAACACACTACAACAACTATCAACCAGTGCAAACACACTACAACAACTATCAACCAGTGCAAACACACTACAACAACTATCAACCAGTGCAAACACACTACAACAACTATCAACCAGTGCAAACACACTACAACAACCATCAACCAGTGCAAACACACTACAACAACTATCAACCAGTGCAAACACACTACAACAACTATCAACCAGTGCAAACACACTACAACAACTATCAACCAGTGCAAACACACTACAACAACTATCAACCAGTGCAAACACACTACAACAACTATCAACCAGTGCAAACACACTACAACAACTATCAACCAGTGCAAACACACTACAACAACTATCAACCAGTGCAAACACACTACAACAACTATCAACCAGTGCAAACACACTACAACAACTATCAACCAGTGCAAACACACTACAACAACTATCAACCAGTGCAAACACACTACAACAACTATCAACCAGTGCAAACACACTACAACAACTATCAACCAGTGCAAACACACTACAACAACCATCAACCAGTGCAAACACACTACAACAACTATCAACCAGTGCAAACACACTACAACAACTATCAACCAGTGCAAACACACTACAACAACTATCAACCAGTGCAAACACACTACAACAACTATCAACCAGTGCAAACACACTACAACAACTATCAACCAGTGCAAACACACTACAACAACTATCAACCAGTGCAAACACACTACAACAACTATCAACCAGTGCAAACACACTACAACAACTATCAACCAGTGCAAACACACTACAACAACTATCAACCAGTGCAAACACACTACAACAACTATCAACCAGTGCAAACACACTACAACAACTATCAACCAGTGCAAACACACTACAACAACTATCAACCAGTGCAAACACACTACAACAACCATCAACCAGTGCAAACACACTACAACAACTATCAACCAGTGCAAACACACTACAACAACTATCAACCAGTGCAAACACACTACAACAACTATCAACCAGTGCAAACACACTACAACAACTATCAACCAGTGCAAACACACTACAACAACTATCAACCAGTGCAAACACACTACAACAACTATCAACCAGTGCAAACACACTACAACAACTATCAACCAGTGCAAACACACTACAACAACTATCAACCAGTGCAAACACACTACAACAACTATCAACCAGTGCAAACACACTACAACAACTATCAACCAGTGCAAACACACTACAACAACTATCAACCAGTGCAAACACACTACAACAACTATCAACCAGTGCAAACACACTACAACAACCATCAACCAGTGCAAACACACTACAACAACTATCAACCAGTGCAAACACACTACAACAACTATCAACCAGTGCAAACACACTACAACAACTATCAACCAGTGCAAACACACTACAACAACTATCAACCAGTGCAAACACACTACAACAACTATCAACCAGTGCAAACACACTACAACAACTATCAACCAGTGCAAACACACTACAACAACTATCAACCAGTGCAAACACACTACAACAACTATCAACCAGTGCAAACACACTACAACAACTATCAACCAGTGCAAACACACTACAACAACTATCAACCAGTGCAAACACACTACAACAACTATCAACCAGTGCAAACACACTACAACAACTATCAACCAGTGCAAACACACTACAACAACCATCAACCAGTGCAAACACACTACAACAACTATCAACCAGTGCAAACACACTACAACAACTATCAACCAGTGCAAACACACTACAACAACTATCAACCAGTGCAAACACACTACAACAACTATCAACCAGTGCAAACACACTACAACAACTATCAACCAGTGCAAACACACTACAACAACTATCAACCAGTGCAAACACACTACAACAACTATCAACCAGTGCAAACACACTACAACAACTATCAACCAGTGCAAACACACTACAACAACTATCAACCAGTGCAAACACACTACAACAACTATCAACCAGTGCAAACACACTACAACAACTATCAACCAGTGCAAACACACTACAACAACTATCAACCAGTGCAAACACACTACAACAACCATCAACCAGTGCAAACACACTACAACAACTATCAACCAGTGCAAACACACTACAACAACTATCAACCAGTGCAAACACACTACAACAACTATCAACCAGTGCAAACACACTACAACAACTATCAACCAGTGCAAACACACTACAACAACTATCAACCAGTGCAAACACACTACAACAACTATCAACCAGTGCAAACACACTACAACAACTATCAACCAGTGCAAACACACTACAACAACTATCAACCAGTGCAAACACACTACAACAACTATCAACCAGTGCAAACACACTACAACAACTATCAACCAGTGCAAACACACTACAACAACTATCAACCAGTGCAAACACACTACAACAACTATCAACCAGTGCAAACACACTACAACAACCATCAACCAGTGCAAACACACTACAACAACTATCAACCAGTGCAAACACACTACAACAACTATCAACCAGTGCAAACACACTACAACAACTATCAACCAGTGCAAACACACTACAACAACTATCAACCAGTGCAAACACACTACAACAACTATCAACCAGTGCAAACACACTACAACAACTATCAACCAGTGCAAACACACTACAACAACTATCAACCAGTGCAAACACACTACAACAACTATCAACCAGTGCAAACACACTACAACAACTATCAACCAGTGCAAACACACTACAACAACTATCAACCAGTGCAAACACACTACAACAACTATCAACCAGTGCAAACACACTACAACAACTATCAACCAGTGCAAACACACTACAACAACCATCAACCAGTGCAAACACACTACAACAACTATCAACCAGTGCAAACACACTACAACAACTATCAACCAGTGCAAACACACTACAACAACTATCAACCAGTGCAAACACACTACAACAACTATCAACCAGTGCAAACACACTACAACAACTATCAACCAGTGCAAACACACTACAACAACTATCAACCAGTGCAAACACACTACAACAACTATCAACCAGTGCAAACACACTACAACAACTATCAACCAGTGCAAACACACTACAACAACTATCAACCAGTGCAAACACACTACAACAACTATCAACCAGTGCAAACACACTACAACAACTATCAACCAGTGCAAACACACTACAACAACTATCAACCAGTGCAAACACACTACAACAACCATCAACCAGTGCAAACACACTACAACAACTATCAACCAGTGCAAACACACTACAACAACTATCAACCAGTGCAAACACACTACAACAACTATCAACCAGTGCAAACACACTACAACAACTATCAACCAGTGCAAACACACTACAACAACTATCAACCAGTGCAAACACACTACAACAACTATCAACCAGTGCAAACACACTACAACAACTATCAACCAGTGCAAACACACTACAACAACTATCAACCAGTGCAAACACACTACAACAACTATCAACCAGTGCAAACACACTACAACAACTATCAACCAGTGCAAACACACTACAACAACTATCAACCAGTGCAAACACACTACAACAACTATCAACCAGTGCAAACACACTACAACAACCATCAACCAGTGCAAACACACTACAACAACTATCAACCAGTGCAAACACACTACAACAACTATCAACCAGTGCAAACACACTACAACAACTATCAACCAGTGCAAACACACTACAACAACTATCAACCAGTGCAAACACACTACAACAACTATCAACCAGTGCAAACACACTACAACAACTATCAACCAGTGCAAACACACTACAACAACTATCAACCAGTGCAAACACACTACAACAACTATCAACCAGTGCAAACACACTACAACAACTATCAACCAGTGCAAACACACTACAACAACTATCAACCAGTGCAAACACACTACAACAACTATCAACCAGTGCAAACACACTACAACAACTATCAACCAGTGCAAACACACTACAACAACCATCAACCAGTGCAAACACACTACAACAACTATCAACCAGTGCAAACACACTACAACAACCATCAACCAGTGCAAACACACTACAACAACCATCAACCAGTGCAATCATGCAATTTATTGAAAAAGAAAGAGAGAATATTCAAAAAGTAGAAGAGAAAATTAAAAAATACTCTACTGTAACACCTCAAGCCACAGCAAGTAAGAAAACATTCATCAGTCCTGAAGATTTCAAGGGGTATCCGAAAGCAAACCATCAGAATCCAACAAGAAAAAGGAGGACAGCAGGAAAAAGTAGAATATTGACTGATACACCTGAAAAAGAGGATTTACTTCAAAAGCAGATAAAACGTGATTCCAAGAAACAAGGGGAAAAAACACACAAAAAACGTATTAAAAAGGAACCTGAATCAGACGACTCTGAGGATTTAGATGACGTTTTACCACTAGAAGATAGTGATGAGGGACAGAAAACATTCACTGTTATTGATGGTGATTACGTAGTGGTTACATACAATGGTAAGAAGTTTCCAGGACAAGTTATTGAAACTGTAGACAATGACGATAAAGTGAAGGTAAAACACATGACACAAGCAGGAATGGATAGTTGGCGTTGGCC
>NW_007382289.1:5520-9216 GCF_000475195.1 Diaphorina citri | reverse complement strand
AGCAAATGATAGAATGAGTGAAATGGAAAATCAAGAGGAAGAAAATGAAAACGATTTTAGAATGAGAATAGATGAAGAAGAAGTGAGGAAAGCTATCAAAGAATTGAAATACAACAAGGCATTGGGTTCAGATAACATTCCATCTGAGGCACTGAAGGCTTTAGGTCCTTGTGCCATAACTAGAATAACTCTGTTAATCAATCAAATATACGACAGTGGAATATGGCCCGAAGATCTCTTAAAAACAATTCTAGTACCCCTACCAAAGAAACCCAATGCTACAGAATGTAAAAACTTCAGAACCATTAGCTTTATTTGTCACCTTACCAAAGCGATAACAAGAATACTAATCAAAAGAATTGAAAGCAAGATCGAGCAACACCTTGGAGAGGATCAGTTTGGATTCAGGAAGGGAAGAGGAACGAGAGATGCAATGGGATGTATGCGGATGATGGGAGAGAAAATGATAGAAGTAAACAAGAACCTGTACGTGTGTTTCATTGACTGGGAGAAGGCGTTTGATAGAGTGGATTGGAACATCTTACTGAGAGTGCTGAAAGAGATTCACCTAAACTGGAAAGATAGAAGATTAATCAGAGAGTTGTATAAAGGACAGAAAGTTGTAGTGAGAATAGAGAATGAAGAAACAGAGGAAATAACAATTGGAAGAGGTGTGAGACAAGGATGTTGTATGTCGCCATCACTCTTTAACTTGTACGCTGAAAAACTATTAGAAGAAGCGTTGAGAGATACACCTGGAATACAAGTTGGCGAAGAAAATGTGAAGAACCTCAAGTATGCAGATGATCAAGCAGTGCTAGCAACATCAGAAAGAGCACTACAGGTTATGATTGACAACATCAATGAAGCAGGAAAAAGATTTGGGATGAAGATAAATGCGGGAAAGACGAAAGTTATGAAGATTGGGAAAACAGAAAGAAGAATAAATCTAACACTAGAAGGACAGAGACTTGAGCAAGTAGAAAACTTCAGATACCTGGGAGGATTAATAAAATCAAACGGAAGCTGCACAGAAGAAATCAGAAGCAGAATAGGAATGGGGAAGATAGCGTTTGAGAAAGTCAAGGATCTACTGACCACAAGAAGGATACCGCTGAAGCTGAGGAAGAGATTTGCAAAGTGTTACGCATGGAGTGTGGTGCTGTATGGAGCGGAAACGTGGACGATGAGGAAGAAAGAAGAGAAATATCTGGAGAGCTTCGAGATGTGGGTGTGGAGAAGGCTGGAAGGAATCAAGTGGTCAGATAGAGTCAGGAATGAAGAAATGCTGAGAAGAGTTGATGAGAAAAGAGAAATACTGAGAACCATAGTGAACAGGAAAAGAAGTTGGCTGGGTCACATCCTGAGAAGAAATTGTCTGCAGAGAAGAATCATGGAAGGAGAGCTGAGAGGAAAGAGATCAATAGGAAGAAAGAGGTTTGGAATGCTGAGAGATGTGCTGAATGGAAGAACGTTTGAACAAATGAAGGAGGACGCCCAAGATCGAGAAAAGTGGAGAACGTCGTGTTGAAACCTGTCCTAGGACAGATCTACATCTATATACAGGGTGTCCCAGAATTTATGCTTTAATTGATTTTCTCGGAGCCTGTTCGAAATTTCGAAAAACAAAAAAACCCGTAACTTTTTGATTTTTGAAGCAGACATTTTGGCAATATTGCGATTCGCGAAAAATTTCGCAAAGTCCGCGAATCGGGTACCAACTTTGGATTTTTAAATTAGAACCCCTATTTTTTATTGCAAATTCGTTTTCTACGTTAAATTTGAAGTATAATCGACTACTCACTCGAATTTTTGCGATTCGCGGTTTTCGCGGAATTCGCGAAAGACGCGGATCACAAAAGTGCTTATAAAGTACAAATGTGACCTATCAAATCTGAGTGTATTTTGCTCCCAAATCTTATGGTCTCATTATTTTTTCGATTTGGTCCAATATTTCGCTGTTTGCGATTTGCGCGGTGTTCGCGAAATCCGCGAATCCTACATGTTTTCCAAAGGTACGTGTGTGACATATCAAATCATGCTATTTTTTACTTCTAAATCTTGTGGTGATATTATTTTTTCAATTCACTTCATTTATGACTGTTCGCGGTGTTCGCGAAATCCGCGAATCCTATAATTCATTTAAAGGTACGTGTGTGACATACCAAATCATGCTGTTTTTTATATCTGTAGCACGGCGACTTATATAATATATACGATGAAATTAGACTGACTGATTAATTAAGTTAATTCTTATAAATCGCCCGCCGCGGGCTAGGATCGCCAAGGTGAGTGTATCCATAAATTGAAGTAACCGTTGGATGACATGCGAGACTACAAAGCCCCGAGATGTATGAAAGGTCGGAGAGCAAAGACCATTGTCACACAAATGTACATGCAGCTCTTCTCAGGTTGAGAGACCTTTACGTTTATCAGGTTAGTTACGGAAAAAGGGAAGGGTACCATGATAGAGAGTGTGCATGATATATTGTATTCGTAGTGCGATGAGATCGGAAACGTGGTTCACAAGTACGTGAATAGAATCGCAAGAGTAGTTGAGATCACTATTGTTTAAGAGTATGGGGTTAGGTAAAAGGGAAAGACTTCGAATCTCGCGCGGATCGCGAGGGGGGCGGTTCAGTGCTTTCAGAACCTTGGCGCGATGATCTCTATAATATGCGCTGGTCCGCGCTGCATGCGGCAAAAGTCCAATATATCAACAGCTGTCTGTTGATGCGTGTCTCACTACGCCTTTTTGGCGCGTGAAACGCACAGCGGACACAGACCGCCGGTTACTTTCATTGGTCAACTTATTTTTTACATGTAGTTTAGCCAATTCAAATCGCCTCTATAAAATGACAACTTGTTAGCAGTGTAATATGATTGCTAAGTAAAGACGACGACTGTTAACGACTGCGCATAAACCGAAAGACGAAAGGATAACTGGCCCAACTGACTACCGACTATGTATCTAGGTTCACCATTCCTGGTCGACTGTACTACAACTGGCAACTACCAGGAGATACAAATAAAAAGTAGCACCTTTTACCTAGTCCTACACGGATTTGTATAAACAGTCCCAGCAGGCTTAATACGAAATTAACTAAAGAGAACTCGGACAAAGTTTAAAGCTATTGTTCTGGGCACTGAAAACTAAAAACTCGCCCTCTTATAGCGCTAAGACTTTAATACGCACAGCGCTTAGCCCAGTGGTTGAAACCTAAAAATTTATTCTTGGATAAAAATAACGTATAAGCAAAAGAATGCAATCTTGAAACTTCATATTAGCCACATGAGTGAGCTAAACAACGCTAAGTGCACAAAAGCGCCTTAAGCGCTTTTTGGCCGCTTAGTGTTTTCAACGAAATATTTCATGGTCCACACTGATAGTTTAGCGCACAAAAAAGAGGGGTTTAGAACACCACGAGAATAAAAAGCTAAGCGAAGTAAAAAGCTGACAAAGCGCCACAACAGGTTTACTTCACTTCTAGTTGTACCTTCAGTCAGTTTTTTACTTCACTTAACTTTTTTATAATAGTGGTGTTCCAAATCTTCATTTGTTTGTCGTACTAAAACCATACAGTGTGTGCATGGAAATTTACTTAATGTCCTAAGCGCCTAAAGCGCTTGTGGCGCTTGTCAGTTTTTACTTCTCACTTAACTTTTTTTATATAATAGTGGGTGTCCAAATCCTTC
>NW_007382289.1:0-4218 GCF_000475195.1 Diaphorina citri | reverse complement strand
ACCAGCTCATTCTCTTCGTTATCGGGCTGGCATCCTTCCCTCTAAGACAGGACGCGAATATCGCGGCAGGGGAGAATCCGCATGCAGGAGGACAGAAATCTTCCTGGCAAAGGAAACTACAGAGCGTCTTTAGAAAAGTTGTGCGCAGAAGACAAGGGCGTAAATTGCGCAAAAAAATTTTGGTGATTGACAAGTTGATAATACGTGTAATTAATGCATGACCCACAACTGAAAGAGGCGGGACCAAGTCAAAAACTTATTTTGAGATAAATGGAGTCAAAGTTAGGGACTAGCCAAAGTTTAAATAGAGATAGACATTTTGTTTTTGCTCTTATTTCAACACAAAACTAAATAAAGTGAACTTAGCAACCAATTTAAAAAATAGATATTTTCGCGCTCTTTCCAAGATGTAAAATACTCTAAAAGTCAATTTTTTGGACTTGGTCCACTCTACCTTTTACCCATTCGTTATTGTCTTCAAATGAAAAACTTACTAGGAATCTTGCTACTTACTTATTGCTTTCAATATTTCCGCCGGATTATTGGCCAAATCAATGAGGGCGTAACAGCAAGGTGTTCGTTTCTGAGCGAGAGTTTCAGCCTCCTGCATCAATCTCTTGGTGATCTTCAGTGCCACAAGCTTGGGAAACTCCTGGTTATTAGGTAGGAGAGTAACCAGAGGGGGCTCATGAGGGTATTGTGATCCTGGGAATGAAACAGAGGTTTTTAACCAACGTAGTGAGTTCCAAGGTTTACTTCGAAAATTTTCAATAAATGGCCCGCCATATACTTTTTTTTGTTCTATAATGTAATTAAAAGTCGTGTGATGTGCACACCAGATTTATCCTTTTAAAGACAACTCAACTGCACGATTAACGATTGAAATATAAAAGAAGAAAAAAAATAATTCCTTTGAAATCTTCGAAAATATTATTTGAAATTGGGAGGTCAAAGTAGGTAAGCAGGTGATAAGTTGTACAATATTTTTACCTGGAGGAAACCGCACTTCAATGTCAAAATACATTTTGCTGAGAACATCACTTGCATCTACACCTGGCTTGTTCACCGTTTCCACATTATGAGCAAATGCACAATTATATCCAAACCGACACTTCCCCGATAGGAAAAATTTACAGTGAGGTCTCTTCTTGTTCTTCTCTTTCGGCTGCGGTTGAACCTTGTTGGACTTTGCTTTCAAATATTGGTCTTGCAGGTAAGGCAGTTCTAAATGGAAAATCCACAGCTGATCAAACACTTTCGTTTCACACTGCTCTTCGAAAATGGAGAATAAACAGTTGAATTCCTCGGAGCGGATGCCTCTGAGATCATACTGGTCGTTCTTAGCTTCAGGGCTGAACTCTTGTAGATTGAAATATTTCCTCATAAGTAGCTCAAAGGCTGCGTCTACATTGCCTTGACAGTGCTCCAACACTTCTGCACAATGGTTTGTATGAAATCCATATCTGTGGAATGAAAAAAATATTGTTTTAATCAATCAAATAACAAACAAGTTATTATGCTTTTGAGAAATTGTTTGTGATAATCTGATGTATAGAGACCACCAGTTCATTTTGAATGACAAGAAACACTTTCTTTCCATGTGCAAAAATGAGAAATTGCAACTGTTTGGAAGACATTATTTATTTTTTTTCCACTTACCTGCTGAGCTTTGAAATGAGATACTTTATCCCCAAGTCTGAGTCAGAACATTGCTTGGCATAAGAAGTGCCTTTGATAACTAAATGACCTTGATTCACTTGATACTTCTCAGTGGACTTCATATTTTGACTGCTGTAAGAAGAACTATCTCGGAACGAAAAATCCTTTTCCACATTTTTCAATGCGTCCAGAGTCATTTGTTTAAGTTCATCTGATAGTTCAAGGACTCTGGATTGCTTCATTTGGTCTCCTGTGAGTTCATGGTAGTCCTGATAGAAATCAGCATCGTCTGGCAGAAATTGTTTTGGTGGTACAATATCAGGGACTGTAGGTTCGCTGACAGACGGCGGGAAAGTGTTATCAGGCGCGGTAGAAGGAGTAGCAGGAGGATATTCTGGATAGTTGTATTGCCAGGAACTTTGGCCAGGGATGGCAGAGTTGTCTGGGATGTATGGTCCACTGTCATTCTGGATGTAGGATGAAGCACTCCCTGGCATGTAGGGAACATAGTAGTTATCCCAGCATCCAGTGCTTTCCATTGTGAAGTATATTACTGGGGGATAAACATAGAATAAAATTAAATAATGATGAGAAAAATAGTGAGGGAAGTATTTCAGGATGAAGACAAAATAATAAGCATACCAGTATCCTGAGTAGGTTAGAAAATAGGACCAAAGTGTTAATCCATTACAACCTAAATAGTAATACTTAAGTATTTAGCCTCTTTATATACCACTGAAAAATATCTTTGTCACATTTTAATGTGAACAAAAAGAGAAAAATATTCTGCTCCCATAAACAGGAACCTGCAGTTATTAATATTAGCTAGAGGCTCTAAGTCAGTAGGTACTTACATGATCTTTTTGTGAACTTTGTAGAAGTTTTACAACAAATTTGAACAAAAATACTGTCAGAAAAATTAAGACTTAAATTTTTTTACAACTTATATCAATAGGTACTATTCTTATTTGATAATGCTTGAAACGTTGGCTAGAAGTTAGGATAGGTAGGTGCCTACCTAAAAAAAAAAAAAAAAGTTGGCTGATACCTACTAAGTATGTTCAATCTTCATTATTTTTACAAATCAATTGGAGTGAACTCAGGGCTTTAAGTTTTCAGGTCACACCAGTGTACCTTATTTACAAGGTGTATTTTCCTTTCAGTTCCTTTCAGGAAACTGTAGACTAAGGTCAATTTTTAACTCCAACACATTGGCTGCCAAAGCATACTATGATGTTCACCCAAAAGTACTCATGTATGAAAACATCTCACTAGTATAAGAGACAGCCTTTTTAATTTTTAATTCTTGAAAATTTTCATCAAACAAATACCAAAATTTTACTCAGAGGGGTCTTCTTTCAGATAACCATTTAAAATACATAGTGTCCTGTGCATCAAACTTTGTCATGCTATCATGCCAAAAGAGGGAAAATTGGGAAAGGAAAATATAGCTATATTTGGACTTTAGAGTAAAATATCAGCAATCTATTAGAAACTGCCAACCAATTTTGTACTTGAGCAAGCATATATAAGTACAAGAAGATAACTTATTTATTCCAATATTATCCAACAGAATACCTACCAATTAATTTAATCCAAAATGTAACTAGGGAAATAAAAGGACGGAGAATAAACTTCACACTTCATAAAAGTTTAGACTGGTTATATTAATTGATTTGATGCATAGATTTTAAACTTTGGTTTATAAATAGGTTTATTTTTTTCTTATAATAGGACCAAAATTACACTTGGTAAAACTTTAAACTTAAAAAATAAAAAACTCTTGACTTTAAGTTTTACAGATTTCATATATTTCATCGATATGCATATACGCATATTATTTTTTCCCCCCATTCTTTAAAAGTTATGAAAAAGTCTTTTCTTTTTTCATTTGTTTACTGATGTGTGTATTTATCATCAACCCATCAAATAACACAAGACTTTGCTTAGGCTGCTGGGGTTAAAGGCCTTCAATTTGCATAACAATAAAAATATAAATACCTACTTATTTTTACAAAAATTACATTAAGTCAAAATACTAGTATAATAGAAAAATAAACACAACAAGAAAATTGTCCTAACTAGAGCAAGGATTAATAAATTATTACCTTTTTCATTTCATGGAGATATTTTCAGAGCCCTAGAGAAGAATGTTGGAAAGAAAACAGCAAGAACAAAGAAAGAATGGATAACACAGGAAATGTTAGACAAGATGGAAGAAAGAAGAAAATGGAAAAGTGACAACACAGAAAACGGAAGAAAACAGTACAAGAGATTAAATAATGAATTAAGGAGAGAAACAGACAAGGCTAGAGAAATGTGGATGAAGGAACAGTGTGAGAAGATTGAAGAGCTCGAGAAGTATAGCAAGACAGAAGAAATGTACAAGGTAGTGAAAAATCTGAGGAAGAAAAAGCCAAAACCAATATCAAAACAAGGAATGAAGAAAAAGGATGGAGAGATAACGGCAGATGTAGAAGAGAACAAGGAAATATGGACGGAATACATCAAAGAACTGTATGACTCTCAAGCAAATGATAGAATGAGTGAAATGGAAAA
>NW_007382288.1:7661-9216 GCF_000475195.1 Diaphorina citri | reverse complement strand
ATCCCCCTTGTCAGATCATTTTTTTCCCTCATAAATATTTTCAATTTCTTCTCTGAGTTTCGTCATCTTCTTCTTCCTCTTTTTGCCTTTGGGTTATTAATTGTGTTTCTTTATCTTCATCATCATTATTACCCATATTCAAGAGAGAGAGAAACTGGTTTGGTGAACTCTCTCCATCTCCACATAGGTACTTGTTATTATATTGCTGTGTCCTGGGGGCTCCTTCACTTCTTTCTTCTCCAAGTCGCTTCACAAGAGGCTGATTTAGTTGACCTCATCGGTCCCAATGTGTTGGACGACATGTAGAACTTCTGGTTGATAATGGAAATATTTGAAGATTTGATGAGGGATATTGGTCTTCAAGAATTTATATGTTTTGATACATCTGAATAATATCGAAATTCGAATGAGTAAAAAAAGCATTAACCATTCTGAGGACTGGCATATATTCTGTATGTAATGATGTTTCCTCTGTCTCGCATTTCGGGGATTGTGCAAGTCACACATGTAAGCCCATCTCTTCACTAGCTGACAGTTTCTAATACTCTTCTTCTAAGAAGTATGCAATGGAATAATGCCTACATTATTATAAACTAGAACAGAAAATCCAATAAAGATCAGCAAAAGATTGCTGAAATGGGTTCACCCCGAAGAGGTTCGGAGGAAACCTCTACAAGTAGCTACTGGTCTTCGTAGCTACGGGTTAGGACTTCACAAATCAATGTAACGTCAGTAAATCTTCCTTATCTACTCTACTATATCTTGGTTTAACCCTTGCTCGTTAGACGAGTGACTTTAAGGTCATGAATGGATGTTGCTCTAACAAATTTGTGCCAGACCTTTCAGGGCCTTATCTGTTATTGGAGGTATTGAACGATAATTTAACTATCGAGGCTGCCTATAAAGAACACCGATTGCACACTGTCCAGAATTTCTAATGGAGACTGTGGATGAAGCTTGGTCGACTTCGAATGTGGAGATTAGCGGTTTTGCGAAATTACCCTATGAATCCTAGAAGTTATTGTAAGTTCCTAGACTAGACTAGTTAAAACATCTCCGTCGACTTAATCTTGATCTTGGAGGATTTTGTAATTTTCAAATTTTAGTACAATTCTACGATGGGAGCCTCCTAAATAAAGCTCCGACTGGAATTGTAGGTAATTATTTACTTAAAAATCCATTAGTCTCTCTCCGAAACTGAAACGGATCCTAATGGCGGTGTGCTGTTTATTGCTTCCACAAAACTGATTCTGAGCATGCTGAATGACGAGTTTTTTCAGCTCTCTATTTGGATTTTAGGCAACTTTTAGAGTATTTTCCGGGAGACAGTTTAGTAGCTTGTCGCGACCAGAGTGTAATTTAATGGAATGGTTCAGGAAACAGCTAATTCTCTCACGACATTGCATGCTTCAATCCATAGATTCGTCCCAATCTCACAATAAGGGAAGAGCCCATGAAATTCGCGAAAATAAATCATTCGAAATATTCATACCTACATACCTACCCAAATGAAACCGGTCCACAATGATAGGTCATTTACGAAAAAGAATCCATC
>NW_007382288.1:0-3061 GCF_000475195.1 Diaphorina citri | reverse complement strand
CTTTTGGATATCGATTTCTTAAAATTTTGGCCATCCACCTATCATCTGGACACCTGCAATGATCTGGATCTTGAACCCAATTCTGGTTATCTTAAAGCGATCTGCGCGAGAAAGGATTTTATTTTAATGGCTTTATCATATTAAATGTTTTAATGAACCATACAGCGTGCTTGGATTTTTATTGCTCTTGTTTATCTAGTCTAGAAGAAACCAACGCAACGTCTCTCCTTGATATTATTACCTATAATTATTATTCCATCATTAAATTTCCAACTGGTAAGGCATTGGCAGGGCTGGTGATGTTGATAAAGTCGATAGAATTTTAGTTTACTCAGCTCAAATTGCCTACCTCAGGGATGGTCCTAATAAATGTTCGCTCATTTTCTAAATCACATTCTGAAGCAAGGAAACTTACTGAAGTACTTGAAGAGATAAGACCCTCTGGCAACATAATGTATTGGTAGGTAATTTCGTGGGCGCATTCAATATTGAACATAAAGAATCTGTTGAAATAACAAACACACAAAATATTAACAACACCCAACATAAAGTATGTGACTGTCGAAATCAACGTGATGAAACAAGAAACAGCAGCCTTATAAATCCCTAGGGATAATGCGATAGGACTGGGGGACGATAATAAATATACGAAATCGTAAAAACAACATAAGAACAGAACAGGAAGGGAAGAAAATATGAAGATAATAAAGGTCATAAAAAAAGAACTCATTACAATGAAAGACTTTGCTTATTATCTATGTTTTCTCAGCTCTGTCAAAAATTGTAGGCACTAAAAACGTAACATCTCCGAAATTATCAGGAGGGTTACCATTCCCCTCCCCCTCATCTCTCAGGGGCTTAAAGATGTACGTTTTAAAATCCATATTTTTCTACTTATTAACTAACAGTTTCAAAAGAAAATAAAAATAGGCTCTGAAAAAAATCTCGCATGACTTGATAAAGCTCTCTCCTAAAAATAAATAGTGATAATGTTTGAACTATTAAAAGTGAACTTCAAGTTTTTACTTTGACAAAGATCCATCCTGTAGGTTACAGGTAGATATTACCTAAGTAGGTAAGTTTAACATTATGAGGCTGACTTAAACAAGGGAGATATAGCTTTTCTGGTGGTGATGACTCTAGACCTACTTATTGAAGAAAAATTATGTGAATGGAAAAGTTACATAGGTACCTACTGTAAGTAGCTGGTACTTTTCACAAGAGAATTCTCATACTAATGCAATTAACTACAATGATGGATGACTTAGAATGATAAAACAAAGTTCAACTAAAACTCCAGAAAGCTGTGAACAAGAGGAAGCAAGAATCAAAAAATGATGAAATGCGATTTCAAGATGCATAAAAGCATAAAAATAAAATAACGTAATATCAAACGAAGTTGTAGGCTTATAAAGAAAAGAAATAAAAATACAAACAGGTTGCGAGATGTAAAAATCATATTTGTTACTTTCTTACAAACGTCATCTTGAACATCTCTTGAAGAATGATAAATGTCTCAAGAGTTTCTCAAAGGTCATAAGAAGATGGATCTGGTGCACAAAAGACGATCAGCTGTTGCTTAGAAAATTAGAAATTAAAATATTTTCCCAGGGTGTGAATAGCATTGGCATTCAAAGGTGTGCTGTTCAAAATATCGAACGATGGTCTCGGAATAATAATGTCAATGATGAGGAAGATGATATCGAGGGAGAGGAAGAAAGAATAAGAAACGGAATTGAGATTTCTAAATTTCAGAAAGCCCATCTGTAACAGTACGTATGAAACTATAAGAGTATAAGCCCATTGGAAACACTATATGCCTTGTCTATATGCAGTAATCTTATAGTTTACAGGGGCTTATGGCTGTAAAATAAATGGTTAATTTCTCTTCTATTTAGCCATCACAATAAAAAAAAAAAAAAACCTTATAGCATTGCGAAAACATTCGTGCAATATGCCATACTGATATTCCAACAATAGAAGAGGAAGAAGTAAAAGAACACGATGATAATGATGAAAAGAAAGAAGTTCACATGATACGAAATCATCTTCTAAACCAATTAGTTTTATAATGCAGTAAAAAATACACCTCGAGTAACGATAAAAAGATTATGAATTCAAATGAACATTTGTTAATCCTATTTACCTTCTAATTGAATTTTTTAATTGAAGTCATCCGTTTTGTTCATTGTGTATTGCATGAGACCAGAACTTATTACAAGGATTGCAACTAACTCCATCGTCTACTAACTGTAAAAGCATTTGGATTGCCAAGTTGAGACCATTGTACTAGTTTCATAAGTTACAAGCCCAGTATTGTCTGCAATCTGATTTTCATTGGCTATCAGTATTATTAGTTCATTACTTTTGTTGAGTAGGAGAAGGCTCTAAAAGGTTCTTTGTCCGTGACTGACAGATTTCGTCAGGAGTTTTGTTACCTAAGAGCCCTCAGCTGTAGCTAGGCCACATCGTGTAGTAATCATTTCCTACTGCATCAACTGAATTGCATGGATGCAGTACTTTGCAGAACGAATGACAATAATTGCATTAGTTCAATGATTCCATTAGATTTTCGAGTCAATGTAACTTACTGTTTGCACGTATCCGTACCCATTCTGCCAATTCGATCAAAAAGTGCTTGCTGCTCTTTATAATTCTGCGACCATTGTTAATTTTATCAGTTGCAGTTGCTGTCACTAATCCACTCCTGTTCACATTTGATGTGCAACACGGAAAATGATTTATTAGTTCATGTAATTGTTGTCCATAGTATGAAATCATATGGATTCATTGACCATCCAATTCAAATACCTATGATTGTAGTGTTAGTGATGAACATTAAAACTATGAGTTATTCTAACAAGGTAAATGCCGGTCCTTTTCTTCATAATTTAAGATTTTTCTGAGGGGTGTGAAGGAGACTTTCTTAAAACCTAATTTAAACTCCTGTCAAGGAAATTCAAAGTTTAATGTTTCCAGGAATATCCCCCTTGTCAGATCATTTTTTTCCCTCATAAATATTTTCAATTTCTTCTCTGAGTTTCGTCATCTTCTTCTTCCT
>NW_007382287.1:7356-9216 GCF_000475195.1 Diaphorina citri | reverse complement strand
ATGCTATAGTTTCGAGACTTTTACCGACAGATTATCTGCTGCTCACCTATTAGATCTTGATAAGATCAAAGCAAAATTCTATAAAAAAGGATTAGGTCTGCACAAATCTACCTCCAACACCCTGGTACTACATATGGCAGAAGTCAAGAGATTCGGAGAAGAAATAATAGAAAAATACAAAGATGCCATCAAAGATACTACAATCAAAGACTATCAAGAAAAAATTGAAGAGAAAAACATGAAATTCACCATTGATAACTTTACAGATGGTCCCGCATTCACAACAAATGGCTGGAAGAATACAAATCAAAGTAATCGTCATTGGATCACCCGCTTTACAGTTCATGGTTTCCATCACAAGATTTGTAATAAACATAGTTTTCATACCGATTTCAATGACTGTGTATGTAACCTTTGCCACCTCCCAATCAATGATAGATATCACCTTTACCAGCATCTAGAAGGAAAATCTCTAACAGAAGTTCTTATCAACATCAACTCAGAATAGCATATTACCAATGTATGTATGTATCTATATGTATAGCATCTATGTAAATAAGAAAGGTGATAGTGAGAGAGAGAGAGAGAGAGAGAGAGAGAGAGAGAGAGAGAGAAGATTTAGCATGTAAAATGAAAAATAGAGAGAGAGAGAAACGCAACCTATCTAGACAGAAACGTTTTCATGTACATTTTTATTTTATATTCCCCCCCCCCTCCCCCCTGTATTATAGGAAGAGAAAGAAACTTTGTAATTGTAAAGAAGAGAACAGTAACATCTAGTGAAAGATAGGAAGAAAGAAGGAAATAGGGATTTCAGACTGAAATTTTCTATGTGTACAACCTTGTAATTTTTGTTGTTTATAACTTGTAAACATGTAAACCCCCCCTGTATCTTATAATATGTATAATTTTTGTACTTACAACTAAAGTTGTGTAAATAAAGAAATTTATGGTACTGACTACCTAGCTAGATATTACATTTTAATCTTTTTATGATTTCCCCTATATTCATGCTAATGTCCAAGTTGTTGTACATATTATTGAAGTTGGACATTGCGATTTCAAGTGGGGTTGTTAATCTATTTTTGGGGATACTTAAGATTTTTTTATTTTCATTAATTCTGAGTTTGATATCAGGAACTCTTATGTTAATTTTAGAGAGTAACTCTGGGGAATCAATAAGATTTTTCAGTAATTTAAAGATGAATAGAACCCCTTGATTGTTTCTCCTCTCTTGAAGTGTTTTCATATTTAATTGTTCTAACAGTAGAGAGTAGGCAATATTTTCCGGATAGGTAGGGTGGAAACCATTTTCTTTGTGGAAAAGATAGTGAATGAATCTCATTTCAAATTACTATGTACTAACTACTACCCCAAGTACATATTCCATTATGTATTTATTTCCTTTTGTACACAATTTAAATAATTTATTTATTTTTGTACACAGACTTATTTTTGAAGCTATTGTCAGAAAATACAAATAATAAGTATATCTTTTCATATATCTTTTCAGGAAGTCCTTTTGAGTTCCCCAGTAAGTATATATACAAAACAACACACAGGTTATGTATAAAATGTAGGTGATATCTGAAAGGTATATTCCAGGTATGTATTTTAATTAGTTTAATTTGTTTCAAGTCTCTTATCTAGATACACATATCTGGTACAATGTTTGTAATATGATTGTACATTAAGATAGTGAAAAATGAAAGATACATGTAGTTATATCACAAACATAAAACACTTCACTGTAGGAAATGAAATTGTGAAAGTTGTTATTGTATTACCTTTGTAATTATTTTTGTGCACAGCTTTTGTATGAAACCGAGGTTTTGAAAGCGAGTTACCTACCTACCTACC
>NW_007382287.1:0-1367 GCF_000475195.1 Diaphorina citri | reverse complement strand
TATAACATTTTATATTTATGAGAATTATGAGCAATTTATGCTTCTTATAATAACTTGTTCCTCCTAAAGGTTGCATTTTATTCTAAGGCAAGTGGGAAAATTATCAGAAACCACTCTTCCTTTCATGTTGCTTCTCTCATTGCGTTATTGCGTACCCTTAAACACCTTAGATCCTGAACCTTCAGACCCTAGTGAATGGTTCAACAGAGAAATTTCTCCATTCGAGATAACCCAATCTGTCAAAGCATTAAAAAACAAGAAAGCAGCTGGCTCAGACAAAATATTCAATGAGCACATCAAGTCCTCATATCCTTATTTTCAAGACTGGTGGTACTTATACTTGAATAAATTACTAGAAGGATCAACAATACCTGAACTATGGAGAACAGCCAACCTAAAAACCCTATATAAAGGCAAAGGAAGTTTAACCGATCCAAATTGTTACCGAGGAATAGCACTATTATCTTCAACTTACAAGCTATACACAAAAATATTGAATAATAGAATTACCACTCAAATAGATAAGAAACTTCCACAAGAACAATATGGTTTCAGAACCACAAAAAACTGTCAACAAGCTATAAAAATCCTTAGATCCACAGCTACACAAATACTATCAATACCAGGAGGTTCTCTTTACTGTGTCTTTGTCGACTTTCAAAAGGCGTTCGATTCAATTGACAGAACTATATTATTAGATGCTCTAAAAGACATAGGAATCAGAGGAAAAATATTCAATGCGGTAGCAAACATACTATCTTCAAACTACCTAACAATAGACAATGGTATAGAAAAATCAAAGAACACAATCAAACAACAAATTGGTGTCATTCAAGGCGACCCTCTAAGTGCTACTTTGTTCCTGATATATATTCGAAAAATTCCTGTACTACTGAATGAAATAGACTCGATAAATGTACTCATGTTTGCCGATGATCTAGTAATATTCAGTAAAAACCTAGATGCGATTCAAAAGTCCTTAGATGTACTTCATAGTTGGTGCACCAATCACAAACTCCAACTCAACACGAAGAAAACCAAACAATGAAGCTAAGAAACGGAGGAAAACTCAAGAACTCAGATAAAGCATTCTTCAATCACACTGAGTTGGAATTTACAAATGAATATGAATATCTAGGGGTCACCATCCAACCCTCTCTTACTATAACCAAACATATCAAGAAAAAAATGATCAAAGCCAGTCATGCAATTGCCACCATCAACAATATGCAAAATCTGAGCATCATAACTCTGAACAAAATCTTTCATATGAAAATCTGGCCTATCATATGCTATAGTTTCGAGACTTTTACCGACAGATTATCTGCTGCTCACCTATTAGATCTTGATAAGATCAAAGCAAAATT
>NW_007382286.1:8913-9219 GCF_000475195.1 Diaphorina citri | reverse complement strand
TAAACTCTTCTCGTTTCGTCCGCTGTCGTCAGATTCTCTTGAAAATCTGAGGAAACATTACGATTGCTTTAATACAAACTTTTCCGCTTATGGTGCCATCGGTCTTCGTGAACCCGCTGATTATTTTGCTATGCATCTTGCGTTACGTGCGCTTGATACAAACACCCGCCAACGTTTTGAGGCCGAGTTCAGTCTGAACGAGGTACCTACGTTTCAACAATTGATGTTGTTTGTACAAAAGCAATGTCATATTCGTGAGATTAGTCAAGATACTGAACAAATGCCGCAGATTTCGCATCATAGAAA
>NW_007382286.1:0-3967 GCF_000475195.1 Diaphorina citri | reverse complement strand
CGGTTGACTCCATTTTTGAACTAATCACTTTATCTATTGACCCCAGAATGAACCAACCACCGCCTAATAATGATTCACCAAGCCGCACGAGGCAGCTAATAAGAGCAAAACATCGCCCGTTATCCTCCCTCCATATTCCCACTCCTTTTTCCTCCACATGCGTTGTTAAGGTTAGTGAGTAACTGGTGTGTCATGAATATACAGTAATGTTCTCTTGAATAAAAAGGATTTTATACCGTGAATTTTTTAGAACTTGGGCGTCGGATCGCATATGTCCGTCTGTGCCATGGTTGGTGTTCGCTTGCATCACACTGGTAACGACCTTAAGCTTTGGGCGAGAGAAGAGTTGAAGGAGTAGAGAAGAAACAGAAAACATCTCTTATTATATTTAAAAGGCTCAAAAGTTTCTCAGTGTTCAAGCTTTCGTCTATGTCATACGCTGGAGAGAGGGAGGATATGAGAAGAAGCTAGCTCCGACGATAGGTTTACCAGAGTGAAAGTATGAGCTCTTCTTTTCACCTTCCTCCACGTCCTCAACTCACACATATTCCTCCTCCTACATTACTGTTATGTGTTAATATCGATAGAATGGTTTTCGCAATCATTTAACTGATGCACTCTTATTAACCCTTTTCGACTTTCTCTTTCCATGTTCTGCATGACCAGAGTGTACCTCATTGTATCCTCACCCGTAGACAAGTTCGTCATCCATCTTCTCCCTACTTCTTTCTAGTGTCCTAGTAAAAACTTTCATGTACACACTTATGCTGTAGTCTCTTCTCTCTAGCATCTCTAGATTTCGTGTTCTAGAACATTACCGTAGACGTCTTAAGTCCAGTGACAGAGCATGAGAGAGAGTAGAAACAAAAAATTAATTGAGAGTACATGAATATGGATAGATAGAGATGCACAAAGATAAGATTCTGAGAAGTAACTTTTCTCTGTTTCTATTATTTTCTAAGACTGCGGTACAACCTTGTAACTTACGATGGAGGTACTGCTCCGTACTGTCATGCCTAACTGATCCACCATATTTCTCTTCTAGCTTCAATTCCGTATCAAAGAACTTACTCGATTCAGTTTATCGATACCGTGTCTACTAGTTAATACTCTCTCTAAACTCTTCTATCACATTTAGGTCTACTTCCTTTTTACGAAATTCTCTTCTCTCTATTCTATCATACTAAATATCCGTCATTCTCCGTTCTCTCTCGTTGTGCCGTCGTCCCGACAAATGTAGCTTCATGAGAAAATAATAGGGGCTTTGACTTTCTCTGTTCTTCTTGATCATGTACCTTTTCGGCAAGGCTCATGCTGGAATAATAGGATCAAAATTGACATCACTTAAAGAGGATTATAATCACTCTACAGTTTTTATGGTGAGGTGATTATAATCCTCTCACCATCAAAACAGGTAGAGGTATTAGTAATGTCACTCTCACCATCAAAACAGCGAGGTGATTTCATAATCCCTCTCACCATCAAAACAGCAGAGGTGATTATAATCCTCTCACCATCAAAACAGCATTTAGGTGATTATAGATCCTTACACCCATCAAAACTGGTAGAGGTAGATTATAGAATCCTCTCACCATCAAAACCCTGAAGGTGATTATAATCCTCTCACCACACCAAACTGAAGAGGTGATTATAGATCCTCCTACCATCAAACTGTAGAGGGTGATTATAATCCTCTCTACATCAAAACAGCAGAGGTCGATTATAATCCTCTCACCATCAAAAACAGTAGAGGTGATCATTCCATTTTAGGTATTAGAACGTTGTAGAGTAAAGGAACAAATCTAACGCCCTCATTTCCCTGGGAAAAGTCCAGAGTAAGACCGTCTTTATTTGTTCACATATAAGATTAAGATAAGATAGATAAGATAAGATAAGATAAGATAACATATCACAGATGCAGGTGATATGTATGGCAGTAGTAGATCGAAGCCAATGTTTATCGTATCATTCTGTCACAATATTTTTCTTTATCTATCTTCTTCCCCAATCTACACACGTATATTATCCGCACATTTACACACGTATATTTGCCCATCTACTTATCTATTCTCCAATACTTAAGTTTAACCTCGATACATCCTAACATTCTAAAATTTCAATACTCAATCACACACTTATCAACCAAATTTTTAGTTTAGCTTCTATGAGCACCAAAGAAAAGTCCCCAAAATAAGGGCAGCCTTTACAGTCCTCTGCCCCTCCCTAGAGTTACCGTAACATAAATTTGGTCTTCGGGACGAATCGATTTTTTTGAACCGCGTTCTTTCTTTTTCTAGTCATTTTTGGGATTTTTTTTTCTATCTTTTTTTCCGCTTTAAGGGTCGGGGTCTTTATTATAAATCGTTTTGGGTTTTCGGATTAGAGGCTCCTTTTTTGTTTTGTGTTTTTCTGTTGCAAAATCGCTTTTGTGTTTAATCCGCTTTAATTTTACCTCTTACGTAATATTTTTTGTGATAACCGCGTAATATCAGTTTTACTAATTGTGTCGTTTTAACACTAGATACCTACCTACCTATTTGGTCTTTCATCTCTAACTCTTTTGCTTTCTTTTGTTGTCAAACCGCGTTTCTATTTTGCTATTTGCTATTCGTTCGCTAAACCGCCAAGTTTCTTATTTTATTTCGCTAAATCTATCTTTTAACTTTTACCTACCTACCTACCTATCGTATTATTCTCTCTTCAATTTTCATTCTTTCTTATTCGCTTTAATTTGCTCGTTCCGCGTATTTTTCAGTGAAGAGTAGAATCTGCATAAAAATTTGCTTTTCATGTTCAATTTTATTGATGTTCATATTCTTAATCTTTTTCCTTAAAATTTCAAGTGTCATAATTGCCGTGTGTATTAGTGAAGCATCTAGAAAGTTAGGAAATATACATAGGTATAAGTATTCATTGTGGCAGTACGTAAGTCATTGGAACCATTCTTACTTGCATGAATTTTTGTGTTAAAACAAACTTATTTGTGTTAACTTTGTGTTTGAGTTTGTTTATTATCAGACCGTTTTACACAATTGAATTTATTCTCTGGTTACCTGAAATACTCGCATTTCAGATCATAAATAGGTATTTCAGATTTGTTTATAGTTTGAACTTAGATTTTTTCTTCTCATATGATACTTATACCCACACACTTAACGTAGTTTTTTTTTTTTTTGCTCACGGTCAACCCTCTTTTAGAATTTTACTGTTGCCTACTTATTCATTGAAAAATGTCGTCTACTGATCAGGAAAAGTTAGAGAAATTTCTCAAACGTAGGGAAAAGATTTTCGCCCGTATGCAATCGTTGTTTGACTCTTCCGCATTGGACCTCAAGATCAAGGAGAATCTAGCTGCCTTTTTGGTTCGTTATGATAGGATCGAATCTCACTATGCAGATTTTGATGCTGTTCAGGAAGAGATATTTCTCATATGTCAGAAACTTTCAGATTCGACAACACAGAAGTCCTCGGTGGCTCAGGGAATTGCCTTTGAAGATCTTTACTATAAGGTTAAGGCCTGTGCTATGATTAATAATCTTAAAACTTCACAGGAGAAACTAGCTGAGATGGCAAGTACCAGTACCGCTGCCACACCGTCGGTGTCAACCCCTCCTGTCGCATCACCCCGCTTACCTAAATTAGAAATCCCAGTATTTCATGGTGATCTGCATGAGTGGCCCAATTTCTTCGGGTTGTTTGATTCGACTATTGATAAAAACAAATCGCTTTCTAATACTGAAAAGTTTCAATATCTAAAGACTTTTCTAGGTGGTCCCGCTCTTTCTCTTATTGAATCTTTACCGCTCTCTGGGGCGAACTATACTATCGCTTACAAAACTGTTGTTGAAAGATATCAGAACAAGCGCAACCTAGGCGCTTTCTATTTGAATAAACTCTTCTCGTTTCGTCCGCTGTCGTCAGATTCTCTTGAAAATCTGAGGAAACATTACGATTGCTTTAATACAAA
>NW_007382285.1:2895-9219 GCF_000475195.1 Diaphorina citri | reverse complement strand
TTAGCTATCATCGCTACATTTACTTCGAAATAGTAATGTCCGAGGATCAAATCCCGATCGGCCTAGTCCAAAGACTAAAAGGATGGCATATTGACTCGAAACTTCTCCCGAAGTTTACAGAAACCTTCCGGAAAATGGCAATCACCTGGAAAGAATGCTTCCAAAAGGATCTACAGGCGGACACCTTAACAAGGATCATAACCGAAGCATGTGACGTGACTTTCAAAAGAAGATCAACCAATACCAGACGAAGAAAAGCATACTGGTGGAGCGTTGAAATCGCCGAGTGCTGGAGAACCTGCAACAAAACAAGAAGAAAATTAAAACGAATGAGAAGAAGAAATCCTATTCTAGCTGAAGAAATAAAAAACCAATATACAAACCTGAGAAATAACTTGAAGAAATCCATAGTCGAAGCCAAAGAAGCGAAGTGGAAAGAGCTTATAGACGAGGTAGATAAGGATCCCTGGGGAAAAGCCTACAAAATAGTGACTGGGAAAATTGGATACCGACCTCCACTAAATCTAACCCAGGAGGAAGAGGTCAGGATCGCCAAAGAACTTTTTCCAAGTGATCACATCAGAACGAAACTCACTTATGACATACAAGCGGAAGACATACCGCTCATACATTCTGCTGAAGTCCTAGTGGCTGCTCGTAGAATCAAAGGGAAGAAATCTCCAGGTATTGATAACATTAACCCGGAAATCATCAAAGCAGTGGCGTCCAACTTTCCGGATACTGTTGCGGAAGCTTTCAATTGTGTTCTGTTGACTGGCCAACTACCTGAAATGTGGAAGACATCAAAACTGATCCTGATGGAAAAGAAGACATTAGATCCAAATGCACCAAAGAAATACCGACCATTGTGCCTACTAAACTGTTTGGGAAAGCTCTTTGAATCGGTAATAGTGTATCGGCTTACCAACGAACTTGAGGAAAAGGGCCCTCTGAGCGAGAACCAATACGGCTTTACCAAGGGCAGATCCACCATTGACGCCATTGGAGTAATCAGACGCAAAGTGGACTCGAATATCGGCAAGCACCGATCAAACAGAAAGCTGCAAATGCTAACCACGGTCGACATCCAAAATGCCTTCAACATGGCCTCCTGGAGGCTGATCGTAGAACAACTGGAAGAAAAAGGCATATCCCCATACCTGAGAAGGATAATTGAAAGTTATCTCGAGGACAGGTTTATAGTTGTTGGAAGGAACGAGGAAAGACTGAGATGCACCCGCGGGGTCCCGCAGGGGAGCGTTCTTGGACCGACCCTATGGAACGTTCTGTATGATATCGTCTTAAGAGAATCCCTGCCAGATGGCGTGACGATCATCGGATACGCAGATGACACCGCAATCATTACTGAAGCAAAAACCGTAGAAGATCTGAAATGGATAACAAACATGGCTATTAGTCGCATCACTGAAGCCATTAAAGAGCGTGACCTCACAATAGCGGCACAAAAAACAGAAGCGGTCCTACTCTACGGCGGACGAAAAATAAAATCGGTGACGGTGAAAGTCGAAAATGAAGAAATCCAAACAAAAGAACACCTAAAATATCTCGGAGTCATCATTGAGAGGAACTGCAAAATGGGCCTGCACATCAAAACAGTTGCCCAAAAAGGCGCAAGGGTCGCAAACACCTTATCCAGGATTATGCCCAACACTAGAGGACCGGCGGAAAACCGAAGAAAACTACTCAGATCTGTCGTACTTTCAATTGTACTCTACGCTTCATCAATTTGGCAAGATGCTTTGAAATACAAAATTCACAACAACACCTTGAAAAAATCCTGCAGGACTGCCTGCCTTCGGGTGTGCCGAGGCTACAGGACGATCTCCTACGAGGCCCTGGGAGTCATCTCCTCAATGATGCCCATTGACCTTTTAGTGGAAACCCGTTCGAACAACACGGAAGAAAAACGTGAGGAGTGCCTCGCTACCTGGCAAACAAGGTGGACAGAAACTACCAAGGGCGTATGGACTCGAACGCTAATCCCTGAAATCAAACCATGGATTGGAAGAAAACACGGCCAGCTGACCTTCGAAATCACACAGTTCCTGAGTGGCCACGGAAAGTTTGGATCTTACTTAAAAAGATTCAAAATCATTGCGGATGACGGATGTGCCAGCTGCCAAACGGCTGATACACCAGAGCACACTTTCTTCGAATGTAGAAACTTCACCACGGAAAGAAGAACTCTCGAGGAAGCACTAGGAAGCGCCTTTAGAACAACCAATGCTGTACAACACATGCTAGAATCAGAATCCAAATGGGACTTAGTTGAAAACTATGTTCGAAAAATAATAACCATAAAGAGGGGTCTTGGGAATCAATCCCATTAGTGCCATACTGGCCAGAATCCCCGTTATTTAGTGACTTGATTTGGTCTAAAGTTGCAAGTCACATTGTTGGAGCCCCATAGTGGGTTATCACATGGCTGGGGCCCCCCCAGGGGTCCCCTCCCTCTGGGGAATGCGGAAACCCGCAAACCTGCAGGGGTGGTGTCCCCTGTGGGGGCCTCAGACATGTCAGTTTATTTTGCTTTGTTTTTTCCATCTATCATTTATTTTATTTTAGTTTAATCTATTATTTATACTTGTTATCTCATTTATACTTCTCTTTTTTAAAAATAAAAATTAAAAAAAAAAAAAAACCTACCTAACTTGTTTAATATTCAGTTTATTATTATGGAACTTTATTTCTCATATAATATGGTACATAGTAAGTTTCCAATTATGGGCTATTAATAGCAAACATAATTGTTGTTCATGATGTTGTTGCTTTGATGTGAAGTTAATGTGAGAGGAATCTTCTTAGCAGGCGACAGTTCTCAAGTAAGACAGATTTCTGAATTTTGTGGACGAGATATTGTGGCAGGTCAATCTTTTTTGTGTGGGTGTAGAAGCTTGGATGGATGAGACCATTGGTTGACATCACAACAGGAATTACTTCAACACTTGTCATATCCCACATGTTGCGAATTTCAATGGCAAGATCTTGGTATTTGTGGATCTTTGTTGCTGTAGAGTGAAGGATGTTGTGGTCTGCAGGATGAGCAATGTCGATGAGTTTGACTGTTTTTTTCATTTTTGTCTACCAGTACAATATCAGGCCTGTTGGCTTCAATCCTTCGATCTGTGATTACTGTCGAATCCCAATATATCTTCATATTTTCATTTTCAAGCACTGGTTGAGGCTGATATTTGTAATATTCTGTTTTGTCAGTGGTGAGGTCAAACTTCAACGCAAGAAATTGGTGTACAATTTTAGCAGAGGAATTGTGTCGTTGCAGATAGTCAGTATTTGCGAGGATGGAGCAACTGGATGTGATGTGCTGAATAGTTTCGGATACACGCTGACATAATCTGCATCGGTCGTCTACATTCTTCTTCTCGATGTGTTTCATGTAGTTCCTTGTTTCAATCACCTCATCTTGGATAGCAAGAACAAATCCTTCTGTTTCACCAAACAATGAACTTTTCTTCAGCCAAGCATTGGAAGAGTGGTGATTGTTGTTCAGGTGAGTTTTGAACCGGCTGTGTAGTGGTTTTTCTTCCCATCAATTGATCAGATCTACATTTTTGATTTGTTCTGGCATATTGTTACTATTCAGGTCTAATGCAGATAGATTATCATCAGCATCAACTATAGCTTGGTGAAGGGGAGATGTAGTCTTCTTGTTGAGGAAGTACTTCTTCAGGTTGAATTTCTCTTTCTGGGCAAACTTCTCAAGGTTTATGAGACCTCTACCTCCCATGGCACGAGGTAGGTATAGACGTTCCATACAACTTCTTGGATGATGAATGCGATGCTGAGTCATCAGAACTCGCGTCTGTCTATCTAAAGCTTGTAGATCTGTTTTCGCCCAAGGGATGATGCCAAATGAATAGGATAGAATAGGAACACACCAACTGTTTATGGCTTTGATCTTGTTTTGTCCATTCAATTCGGTTGTGAGGATCTTTTTCATTCTTGAGGCATATGCATTCTTCACCTTTTCTTTTGCTTCTGATTTGTTTAGTACAAGATCTTGTGACATTCCCAAATATTTGTAGAAGGATTCAAGTGATGGAAATTTGAAAGGTGTAAGAGAGAGTTCAATGTTTTCTTGATGCACTATATTTCCTCTTTTGACTTCAAGAGTGGCACACTTTTCAATTCCAAATTGCATATTGATGTCAGACGAGAAGATGGCGGTGGTTTCAAGAAGGGATTGCAGTTCGTCATTGTTCCTGGCATAAATCTTCAAGTCATCAACATATAAGAGATGGGATATGTTGAACATGGATGAAGTTTGTAGTTTGTACCCTTTGTTGGTGTTGTTCAAGATGTTGCTCAGGGGATTCAAAGAAAGACAAAACCACATCGGACTCCATCCATCACCTTGAAATATACCTCTCTTGATGGGAATGAATTCAGATTCAAACATAATGGTGGACCTGGTAGTAGTGTTATCACCGCTAGACATAGGTAATGAGAGGGATAGTTTGGTACACCATGCTTGCATACTGTGTTTCAGGAAGTTTATCAGAACAGGATCAATCTTGTAGATGTTGAGGATTTCTAAGAGCCAACTGTGAGGAACGGAATCGTACGCTTTGGCATAATCGATCCACGCCACTGAGATGTTCTTCTTCCGTTTTTTAGCTTGTGCACACAAGACATGATCAATAACAAGTTGTTCCTTGCAGCCTTTTGATTTTTCTCTGCATCCCTTCTGGTTTTCACACATGATGTTGTTCTCTGTGATGAATTTGTTAACTTGGAGAAGAACTATGTTGGTCATGAGTTTGAACATAGTATTGAGACACGTGATGGGACGGTAGTTCTGTGACAAGTCATTGTTCTTCGGTTTCAGATAAGTGATACCTTGATTGAGGAATACTGGCATTTTCGATGGATTTCGAAATATATCGTTGAAGTGGATTTTGAGGTGGACATGAACACTTGTGAAATATTTCCACCAGTAATTTTGTATTTTATCAAGACCGGGTGATTTCCAGTTATGAAGGCGTTTCACAACATGTAGGATGTCATCTAGTGTCACATCGGAAGAGGTCATAGGATTCACATGGTCGTAATTGTGTCGTTCATCTTCAATCCATGAACTGTCTTTCTTGTGTTCAGTGGTGTTTGACCAAAGAGTTTTCCAATAGTTTACAACCTCCTCTTTGTTAGGGAGTCCGTCATACATAGGGTTGGCAGGCCTTTCTAGCTTTTGATAGAATTGCTTTTCGTTCCTGGAAAACATCTTATTTTCACTAGTTCGTTTGAATGATTTGTTGTAGCGCCGTAGTCTTTGACTGAATGCTGCTATCTTTTGCTTCAAGTTGTCTGTTACATAATATGAAAACTTGTGATTGAAGTGATGATGTTTTGGATTCATACCATATTTCCAAAGTAGGGGTATATAGTGAAATATCTTCTATTTATCTTTTATAATTTTCTTTATCGTTCATTTTATACTTTACACATTTGCATTTAACTTGTAAAAAACATAAAGGACAGTCGTTCTGTCTTTTGATAACTTTTATTATTATTATCCATCAATATAAATTCTTTTAATTATCAGATGTATGTATTTGGAATAATAGTAATAGATAATTATTAGTATTAATTATTAATATATTACAGGATGAGACCGTTTCTTCTTTTCGGTCCACCTCTTAATTTTGCAATACCCAGGTTCAACCAGCTTGATGTTATCTTTTATCTATTATTACATTACTTATTTTATTATTTATATGTATATTATATTATTATTATTATTATTATTATTGAGGTAGGTATTATTAATATGTAGTTATATTATTAGTGACTTGAACTTTTGAGAGAAGAACTTTGATTAGTACTTATCTCTTACCTTCAATTCAGTTAGCTCTTACTTATTATTATTAGTTGGAGTCATACTAAAATTATCTTGTTCTCCACGCGCCTAGTTCTGTAACTTAAGGTAAAAGTTGTGAGAAGATACAGTTCATGTTTCTGCACCTTGGCTTTTCGTCTGTTTTGTCATGGTGCTCAAGCTATACTGGCTTACTGACTTTGGTTTCAACTTGTTCACCAGTCAAGGAGTTTTATTTTTACCGGTTATAAAGGTAAGAGAGCTCGTATAGTTGGAACAACATATACAACGACAGAATGACAAACACGAAATGAATGAATTGTAGTCCGGGGACTACTTGTAAGGTGTAGTGTTTGGTAGTGCATTACATTTTGGGTTGACCGTTTAGGCTGACCTTTCTTCTAACGAAATATAGCCAGACTGGATTGGTTTAATAAGTTAACCTTCCCGATTGTTAAAGGTTCTTTATA
>NW_007382285.1:0-2886 GCF_000475195.1 Diaphorina citri | reverse complement strand
CCTTGGGGGGTGCAAGAATTCAATGATGGCTGCAGGTGTAGGACCCGGGGTGGATGCTATTTCCCACCCTAAGTCAGAAGCTCCCATAGTAATGAGGGTAACTACGGGAGTGATCACCCCCTCACAGCTGGAGAAATCGCGTTCGGGGACGACTTGCACTCCTGGAGTACCCCCTGAAAAACCATGAATTCAGAAAAAAGCGACGAGCGGTTAACGCACCCACCAAAAGCGTACCCTGGAGTTGAAAATACTCAATTCCAACAAACTGTTATGTCCACACCCAACAAGGACTTGCACGGTAGCACAACAACAAAAGCTACAGCAGCCACTCCACAAGCAAGCAGCAGCCTCCAACCGGGACAGGATCAAGATCCTTTCCAAAAGAGCACCCGGACCCCCAGATCTCCAACTGAAAACACAAAAGGAGACACAAACAGAAGTGGAAAAGGGGAAGAATACAGCTCTACACCTATCTCAGAAGATGGCAAGAAGCCTAAAAAGAGAAAGCCAAATTTCTCACCACAAATGGAGCCAAAGGAACAAGAGCTAACACAGCAAAGCACAGTTGACGAAATGCTTCAAATGGTACAAGACGCTGCCAAAATTGCAAGTGCTATGAAGGTTCATGTCGAACAAACTGTCAACACCAAGGCTGAAATTAAAAAAGGCGTGATTGACATATTCTCCGTCATGAAAAAGCTGGTAAAAAAGAGTATCCAACTCAAAGCAGAACAGGTCTCTACACCAAAAACGACTCCGCAAACAGTAGCAGAAGTTGTAGGTCCGCAGATAAGAGAGGAAATCTATCAATTGACTCGTGACCCTATAAGCCGGACAGAGGACAAAATCAACACCCTTATGGAAAAGGAGTGGCCTACCACTGCCTTCTCAAAGACGAGCCTCTGCGCTGGAGCTCCTGAATCGACAACTACCATTAGTGCTATAGTAGTCTTTGGTGAAGAAGAAAAACCTAAACTACTTGAAATTATGTTACGCAAAAACCCAGACCTTCAAATCTTATTAGAGGAAGGTATTGACGTAGGTGAATTTAAATTCATTGAGAACATCACAAGAAGCAGCACGGGGAAAACTCATACAAAGAAAACTTTCCTGGCGAAAGCAAACGATGAGATGAGCCTCATAAAGCTGGTGGATGACATTCACAAATCAGAACAGAGCAAACTGTACAAACTCGCAGTTGAAGACTCTTTCGACTTACCGCGCACTAGAAAGGTGCTGGAGATTGCAGCAAACTTCACTGATGTCCAGATTGAAATGCATGTACCTAGAGGTAAGATGAAAACTGATTACAAGGTTGCAAACAGCGAAACCACTAAAAACTTCACCACGAAGTCACGGTCAAAGCCCAAGGTCATACATGTCAAAGTGACAGATAAAAACAAACCGATTGATGCTATAGTAACAGAGATGAAGCAAAAAATTGACGTGGATAAGATCGGCGTGAAAGTCAAATCCATAAAAACTAATGAACAAAACGGTAGCTTCAAGATCATAACAAAAGGAGAAAACGATAACGAGGCCATGGTTGAGCTCGCAAATCAGATACAAAGTAGCCTCGAAGGGGTTACTGCCAAATCTGAATCAGCCTTTGAAAACTCAGTGATCATCAGAAACATAGACACTGTCACAAGTGTACAACAATTAGCTGCTGCTGTTGCTAGTAAATTGGGCAGAGGAGCCTCGGAGTTTGAGGCAAAAATAAATCTTAAGCCTACTCAAAGACGCGACGCGCAGGTTGCGATGATTAGGCTGAACAATGACGACCTTTCAAAACTGGGGAAAAGTTTCAGACTTGGCTGGACAGATTGCGTTGTTGAGAAGATGATAATCCCGAAACGCTGCCTCAACTGCCGTGGATACGGCCACATCGCTAAAAGCTGCAAAGAGGAGAAGTTCGACACTGCGGGTAGGTGCAGAAGATGCAACGAATCGGGCCATGACTCTAGAACCTGTACGAAGGAACCCCAATGTCGGGACTGCAATACTAGTGGCCACATATCCGGCACGATGGCTTGTGAAAGGTATAGGAATCTTGTTCGGGAAGCTAAGAAAACTCCTCGCAGGAAAAAGGGGCGACTAAAGCCGAACGAAAGACTGCGAAGACTGGCAATGGATAATGCTAGCGTTATATCATCTGATACTAACCTTAGTCGAAGAATGAGCCTGGATGATGACCAGGTAGATTCAAACTCAGTCACATGACCAGTGTAATCAAAGTCATTCAATGCAACATCGACAGAGGTAGTGCGGCACTGGACCTCCTGCTAGCAACAGCGATGTCTGCTCAAATTGACATCCTGCTAGTTCAAGAGCCGACAAGAAGTCGCGTCACCGGGCCTACATGGCTGATAGACAAACAAAAAGACGCTGCAATCAAAAAACTGAACTCAAACATCAACTTCCACAACATATGGGCTGGAGATGGTTTCGTCATGACCGAACTTGTAAACTTCATACTGTATAGCTGTTATGTCTCTCCAAATATCTCGGTAGATAACTTCATTGAATATCTCCAACACTTGACCATGTCTGTTGCAGAACAAAGGAAGCCGTGCATCATCTGTGGCGATTTCAATAGCAAATCTGTTATGTGGGGTGCACTCAGAACCGACAGGCGCGGGGAGATTCTTACAGAATGGTTGGCTGCGCATGATCTTACAGTTGTCAATACTGGCAACTCACCGACATTCGTTCGGGGTAATAGTGGATCCCACATCGACCTCACAATATGCTCCGAAAACATCGCAAGGAAAATCACGAGCTGGAGGGTGATGGAAGAAGAAACCCTTAGCTATCATCGCTACATTTACTTCGAAATAGTAATGTCCGAGGATCAAATCCCGATCGGCCTAGTCCAAAGACTAA
>NW_007382284.1:2529-9220 GCF_000475195.1 Diaphorina citri | reverse complement strand
ATTTGGGATGATAAAACGAAGGATGAAGGGAAGAATTTGATGCAACAAAAGAGACTCAAAAAGCTTGGGCACACATGATAAGATAGAAATTGGACGATAAGAGGTGATGTTACTCTTAGGAAGATTCTTCTTCGGGATAGGAGAGACAAAACTATGTTTCCAAGCACTAGGGAATGTACCAGAGGTTAGTGATTGGTTAAATAGAATAAATAGGGGAAAAGACAAGGTATAATAGCAGTTTTTTAGGAATAGAGGCGGAATACAATCGGGACCCATGCCTTTGTGAGGGTTAAGTTTGAAGAGAGCGAACCGAATATCATTTTCGGGGATAGAACAGGAAGAAAGAATATCATCGTTGCAGAAATCCAAGTTGGGTGAACATGTTGGAATATCAGAGAAGACTGACGAAAAGTGTTTAGCAAAGAGGTTAACAGCACCGGAAACAGAATCTACTTTTTGCGCACCATAATGTAGATTTTTTGGAAGTGATTGATTAACTCTCATTGACCTCTCATACCTCCAGAAGTAACGTGGGTCACGATGAACTGCTTGCTCAACTGAGCTGAGATAATCAGAATAACACTGTTTCGAAAGAGATTTACATGAATTACGAAGAGTAGAGAAGATTTGATAAAACTCGGGCTTGTTTGTAGACTTAAACAGATAGTGAAACTTTTTCTTTTGAAGAGAGAGGCGTTTCAAGTCACGTGAAAACCAAGGTGGAAATGAGTCATTTTTCTTTATATACGAAGGGACAAAACATTTAATAACATCTGTAATGAAAGAGTTGAAACGAGAAACATTAATATCGACGCTTTCGTTGCTCAGATATGAAGACCAATCAAAGGATTCAAAGATTCTATTTATGAGAACATAATCACCCTTTTTGAAGTTGTACAAAGTTTGATCACCAAGAACAGCTGATTCCGACGGAGAATGATGAGAGGAATTGATGGTAAAAACAAGTGGAAAAGGATGATGTGATTCAACACGAATGAAGCTAACACCACGAGCTACAGAGCACTCGTGAGTGGGAATAGAAGAAAAAACAAGATCCAGTATATTACCATTTGTATTGGGAAATAGATTGTACTGGGTGAGACTTAGAAATGAAGACTCTTCAATGTTCAGACGGCATTTTTCGGATGAACCACTGCCATCAAGATTACCCCAGTCAATATCGGGTAAATTGTAATCACCTAGTAGGATGAAATCATCGATGGGATATCGATTTCTGAGATCGTTCACAACTTCCCAATGATATTCATAACGTTGGATCGGAGAATCGGGTGGGATATAAATACACCCGATTACATAATGCTTAGATCCGAAAGATATTCGTATAAAAACCTGCTCGACAAAATCATTACACAAATTCAAATGAGAACAAGACAAAAAGTTAGAAACAGCAATAAGAGAACCTCCACCAGAAGATTTGCTACTAGTAGTAGCACTCCTATCGCAGCGGAAAACAGAAAAACTGCTAAAGCCTAGTTCACCAGTAAGACAAGACGAATCTAACTTTGTCTCAGTAAGCGCAAAAATGTCATACGACTCCAGAGGAACGTTGGTTCTGAAGTCCTTGAACTTGCTCCTCATACCGTTGACATTTTGGTAGAAGAGTGAGAGATCTCGTGTAGGTGGAGAGTTGTTTGGACGAAAGCGAGGACGGCGACGAGGATGTGAAGGATGGGAGGAAGAAGTGATTGGTGGAGAGGGGTTAAGAACGATTAGGTTATGCGGATTCCTTCCTTGCTGGAAAAATTTGTGGGATTAGGTCTGGAAGAGACGGGCAGAGATGGTATTTGAAACCTAGAATCTGCATTTGAGAATTGCTGAGAAGGCGAAGAACTGGAGATCCCAGGAGAAAGATCAGATTTGGGTACAGTTGAAATAGAACATCGGGGAGCCTGAAGAAGATCATCGTCGAGATCATGAACATCAATGATACTAGAATCTGAACTATTGAAAAAATCGATGAGAGATTGACAAGGTCTTTTGCGAGTAACTTTTGCCACAGGCGGAGATAAATCTATGAGGTCATGTAACGATGGATTGGGAATAGAAGACGTGAGAGAAGATTGTGGCTGAAAATAAGGAGTATGGGCTGGAGAAGAAGCTGTAAGAGAACGTGCTTGTAGTGCAACACCTGGAAAAGATACAGTTTGAGATTGATTAGAATAGCCAGGGCATGTAGACAAGTTCATAGGGTACAAATTACAAAGAATGGCTTGCTTAAGATTTTTACACACATTGTGCTTTCCATAGGAATTAAGGTGAAGGCCATGCCTAGTAAACATGTGGCGCGATAAGAAAAAGTTGCTGTCGAAAAACTTAAAATTATATATGCGACTAAGCTGTAAAATAGATATATTGGTGGCAAAAATATTAGAAAAATGTAAGCCTGTGTGATACATATGTGGTACACTAGATATTATTACAGTTGTCTTGGCAAAAACGTTTTTCAATCTAATGAAAATCAAATTCAGTAATTGAGGATGAAGGTACGGTATATTGTTTGACCCAGCCAGAATGAAGATGGTATCACGTTTAGAGAAATCAAACGTTAATCTCTCAAGATCCTCCACAGTATGCTCAAAGGTTGCCCCAGGAGAAGTCCGGCAAGAAACAGAGAAGTCAGGGAGAAGACTTTGTAGTATGGAACCGAGGTCACGTGTCATGCTATCCCCCACGATCAGCACTCGACGCCTGAGCTCAGCAGCATTCACATCAACATCGGCACAAGCCTCGACATTGATATCAGCATTGAAACCAGCACCGATACGAGCACCAACATTGACATGGACATCAGCACAGGCACCATGACCAGGGGGGTGAGCATACTGCTGGGTCAGGAACAGGAAATAGGGTGAGGTCACATTTGGACGTGGAGTGAGAAGTAGAAGACAGGAGGGCTGCGTCGGAGCAGCAGCCTGTCTGGTGTTGAGCACAAAGGCTTTGTCTGTTCGAGAATCATTGAGAGGAAATCCAACCTTATGCGCAGGTCCAGTTCTCCTTCCCTCTTAACTATAGCTGGTTCGACACATCGTCAGACTTAGTTGTCGTAGCTTTAGAGTAGAGTCATAGTAGAAGTATAGTAAAATGAGGACAACGGACTTCTCCTACGACTTCTGAGATCCCGGTAATGCAAAGATTTGAAGGGAAAAGCGTTAGATCGTGGAATGCGGACTTTGACGTAGGCGGCATACGCTCCTGGGTAGGCGATGACGGTTGATAAATCATATGAGACTCGCTTCGTTTGTTTGAACAGCCTTTCTGCATGCATTTTGACGTGAAATCTGACGTCACAAGTCTTTGAACTTTTTCATGAGAACGGCATTTAAAATTGAATTTTTCGACCTTTTAAAGTTACTTTGGAGTTTTGGATTCGGTGGTTTAGAATCTGTTTAGATCGGTATACCATTTTTTTTCGTAGCTTTCGTACCCGATTTGACTGCTACATTTGAGCGAGTAATAGCTAGTAGGTACGTTACAGAATTTACCCGCCTGATTGCGCGAGGTATAAGGCTAGCTCTTGTCTAGTGTATTAGAATTTAAGACATAATAGGTAGGTATTAAGTTGGAGTAGATGATAATAATACCACATAGAAAAATAAGTTGACGAACGTTTAGTGCTTATCTCGCTTATATTAAGCTTATTACTATAATTTCAATAGTTACCTATAAATTCATCATGTAGTGATGTAGATTGTACGAAGACTATCATACCCAGAGTCGATGTGATATAACATTATTATGTTCATCATGAATGGATACCAGATGAAAAAACAGTATTATTATTATCACTATTAGTAGATTATAGTTATGAGTAAACAAATGACCTACACATATCACTCAGTAAGATTGCCAGTATTAGGTAAGAATTAAAACCACAAATTTAGAGTTAAGGAACGCAGGAACATTACTACACGAAAGATTGCCTAGATTTTTTTGTAGATCGTAAAGTAAAGGAATTTTGCCGACACAGTATCAGTTAGTACATACAATATAATTATTAGTACCATAATTTATAGCTAACATTGGTCTAATGTCGCTATGACGTTTTTCATTCACTCTGAATTGAGCGCGCGAGGATTTGGAACACTCCGGTTAACAGTCGAGGTGATATTGCCCTTGAAAGCCAATTGAAAAGGAATAACGAATAGGAAAAGGTATCAGTACTAAAAACATATATTATCGGGTATGGATCGATAACTCTTTCCTGTGCAGATTCTACATGACCTAGCTACTTAGGTACAATGCAGATACCAGTGGCCGTCGTGGTCCTAAAGCTCATCGTTAGGCGTGTAGGGCAAGAATTTATCACATGTTTTATGGATTGCCATGACAAGTGTAACTAGGTACCTGTTCCTACCTTCCTACTTAAGACACTTCTTACTTAGTATTACCTAACAGTAAATCCAGATTAAGAAAATTGGTATCACTAAGTAAATACATAACTTACTATATATCTACATTATCGATACCCATAAACATCCATGGAATGACGGTGATAATAAGCAAAATACTGACCAAAATCCAAAATTGGTGGTTTTTTACGTCATCAAAATGTTTGAATTCGAGTTCTCAATTTTGAGTATTCACTTTCGCCTGAAGTTCTATGAACACAAGACTGTCTGTTTACCTATTAATTGCAAAGGTAGACTGACGTCTATTGCTACTAAACTATGAAGATTTGTTAAAGCCCAAATGTAGGTATTGAAATCCATGTGAAAATGTGATAGATAACATAAGAACAGGGATGTGACTTGCGAGCATTTCTAATCTCTGCTCTTGAGTACGAAGCGGCCTTGACAAGCTGGGTCCGTCCTCCGGAATTTTTTAGCACCGTAGTTTAATTCAATCGGTGATTAAAGAAAATCAGTACCTAATGTCTACCTAATTTTTTAATATTCATTTTATTATTATTCTTGATTTTGATTTTTCGATTTACTTTCATCGTAATGATTTATAAATCAAGACTAGGCCCGTTCTCCCTTTATTCCCAATATAAGGTTTAAGTCACCCATCCCATTTAATTGGCCTTGCCTCGGCGTATTTAACATAGGTGACGCTAAAACCGGCCCCTTAAAATACGACTGAAGTGTTATATATAAACTTTCTCGCTTTGAGTTCATAGGTAGTCGCGACAAATTTTCAAGGAATCAGGCTCATTTGTGTGAGAAAAATGTGAAAAAGAACCCCGCAAAAAGCCAGTTTTTTTGGTTTTTTTGACTTTATGGTTTTCTGGACAAAAATTGCACCACCATTTTCGTGTCCTGTAAAAAGACCTTGGTAATTTGAGTATATAGTCGACTAGGTTTTGGATAAGTTTCCTTCTAATGGGGACAGAACAGACAGACAGACCGACACCGAAGCGATACAATAGTCCTCCCTTATACCTTTTTTAGTCCCGTCCTTCCTTTATTATTACATAGTTAATAAAAAAGGATAAGGGACGACTATTGTATTCGCTTCGGGTGTCGGTCTGTCTTCTGTCCGATCTGTCTTTCAGTCAGTCTGTCTGTCCCCATAGAAGGACTTATCCAAACCTAGTCGACCTATATATCAAATTAAAGGTCTTTTTACCAACACGAAATGTGGTGCAAATTTTGTCAAGAAAACCATAAAGCCAAACCAAAAAAAACTGTTTTGGGGGATTTTTTTCACAATTTCTCTCACACAAATGAGCTCTGATCTTGAAATTTGTCGCGACCGACCTTATGAACTCAAAGCGAGAAAGTTTTAGATAACACTTCAGTTCGTTAATTTAAGACCCGGTTTTAGCGTCATCTAGTTTAGAGCTACGCCGAGCAAGGCCAAAAAACAAAAAAAACGGTTTTTGGGCGATTTTTGTCAGCATTTGTCTCACAACAAATGTGCTCCTATACTTGAAATTTGTCGCGACGGACCTATAAACTCAGCGAGAAAGTTTTAGAGTAAACACTTCAGTCCCATAATTTAGACCGGTTTTAAGCGTCCCTATGTTAAGCCTACAGCGCGAGGAAGGGCAACTAATTGGATGGTGACTTGAACACTATATGGGAATAAGGGAGAACCGGGCCTCTAGTCTTGATTTAAATCATTACATGAAAAGTAAAATTAAATAATCAAATCAAGAATAATAATAACTGAATTTACAACAAATTCAGGTGGTACCATAGGTATCTTTAACCAACGATCGGATAAACTACGGGCTAAAAAATTCCCGGACGGAACCGGACACCAGCATTGTTATTAATATTGTTCAGATAATAAAGGAAGGACGGACTCAAAATAAATAGCACATGTTTTAAAAATTAACTACCAGGTCATTTGGAATTTAATTTCACCCAGTTGACCTGTTTTATTCCTTCATGTGTCCTAAACAACCCCTCAGTTTGCACTGAAACCATTTGCTATCTAACAAGATCTCGATTAATGATTTCAAAGAACATATGATCATTATAAATAGAGTAGGTACCAACCTAACCTAAGTAACTTTCACCCTACTAACTCACTTTGCATACTTTTCACCTGTTCCAGAAAACTTCCCCTAAGCACCCGACGAAAAGGAAGGAAGTAGTCAGGGGCAAGCTTTGATGAGGGGGCAATGGGAGTGAGCTGTGTCCACTCGGGGCCTGCAAGTGGCCTGGGCATAAGGATGAAACCGAAAAAAGGTGAGATTGAGTCCCTCTAGACCGTACTTTCC
>NW_007382284.1:0-2413 GCF_000475195.1 Diaphorina citri | reverse complement strand
GTCTCTTTACTCTAACGGGCCCAGAGCTACTGTTATCTATCAAATTCTCAATCGCAAATTTAAAAATTTTCGTACCGTTCAAAAGAAGATCTCGGATTGAACTCACGCCTCTTGGCAATTACTTTATCTTACCCTCTTGATTGTCTTAATCTCATCCTAGGGCACTAGGTATATCCATCATATTTCTGAAAACGTACTTAGAATCCTTTATGATTAAAGTTACGTACCTTATGATTAGAAGCTATTAGCTTTCGGACACTGGATATAATCACAAATAGGCCAGGGGCAAACACACAGTAGCGCCCTCGGCGCTAGGACGCGTTTACAATAGCCGTACTACCGCCCTCCGGCCAGCCGACGTCGAGTATAACTGGTATAGAGGCAGCAGTCTGCCTTTTAAACGGCTGAGCGCGGGTTCGATTCCCCCCGGGGTGGTTTTTATCCTGTAATAAGAGAGGTAAGGTTGCTCTCGAACGACTGGACTTTCCGCACCGTGGTCTGCCAGTTTACCTGGTTCCTTCTGTCATTGAATAGCATAATGGTATATATTACAGGCCTCTTCTGCACTAATCCAGTCCATACGTCGACTGTTCCTCGATTAGAGTTCCTCGGCTGATTAAAAAAAAAAAAAAAGGACGCGATTGCTACCCTGGTCCTGAGCAACCCAAGATTTCATGGATATCACATTGTGAATGGAAGAATGATTAACTTGCTGGTGAATCTGCTGTGCAATGCCGGCAAGTGTGATTATAAACTTCACCAGCCGAAAGTCATGGTGATCCTATTAGGCGTTACAAGTCTGCTTGATGTTTTGATAACGGAGAAGGTGTATAAAGCCGGCTTTATTTGACTTTAAGTGCACCATATTTTGACGATCGGTACTTTTAACCGGTGTCGCAGCATGTATAGCTATTAAACATACCAATCTTTATTAAGACTGGGTGTTTATCCTTGTTATTATAATGACACTTATATTTATTTATTATTTAAACACTTGAAACGGGCGGACCCTTTGCTAACTAATACATATTAACCCTAACTAAACCTATTCCAAAGTACAAGATAAAATTGCAAAAATATCAACTTAAAAATATATATCTGAGTTAAAAAAAAAAAAGGAGTAAGAAGGGGAAATCTAGTTAGAATGGAAGTACTCATGGAGGAAATGTGATTTTATCTCAGGAACAGAACAACAGAAAAGGTCAAGATCTCCAGAAAGCTCGTTGGCAAGTCTTTGGAACCGGTTAAGGGGAGAGTTTATTAGATAGTTATAGCGAGCATGAGGTGTATAGAAAGGTAAGGTATGACGAGAATATCTACCGGGAGCACTGATGTTGATTTTGCCTAATAAGTCAGGGGTATCTATTTGGGAGTTAAGGATCTTGAAAAAGGTAATGGTGTCGTACAGTGTTCTACGATTAGAAAGTGGTAAAAGATTTAGAGCTCTTTCAACATCTTTGTAAGATGTATGACCAAGATTGAATTTGCGAGCCATATACTTGAGAGCACGATGTTGGATTCTCTCTAAAGCTGTACTGTGGACATCATAATAAGGGTTCCATACCGGACTGGCAAACTCTAGTATTCCCCGCACCAAGGAACAATACAGGATCTTTAGAGGCAAGACATTGGAGAAATCTTTTGTGGAACGGAAAAGGAAACCTAACATTCCAGAAGCCTTCGAACAGATCTTGTTAATATGAGGCACAAAGGAGAGATTGGAGTCATAAAGGACACCTAGATCACGGACACAAGAACTCCGAGGAATAACAGAAGAGTCGATGCTGTAAGAGAACTCCAGAAACGAACCTCTACTGAAAGATATAACTTGACTTTTAGAAGCATTAACCGACAAACAGATGGAATTGATCCAGTTGCAAAGCGCAGATAGAGCATTTTGAAGGAGAATTTGGTCGGACTGACTTGTGATGGCTTTGAACAACTTAATGTCGTCGCAAAAAAGCAAGTATTCAACATCGAACTGAGAAAGAATTTGATGAACGTCATTTATGAACACCAGAAAGAGGGTGGGACCAAGGTGAGACCCCTGAGGCACACCGGAAGTAGATATAAAAGAGTGTGAGACAAACGAACCTATACGAACAGATGACAAACGGTTTGTGAGATAGCTAGAGAACCAACTGAGAAGTGGACCGCAGATTCCATTTGCCTGTAACTTGTCCAGTAGTATCCGATGGCTCACACGATCAAAAGCCTTAGTTATGTCAAGGTATAGGGAGTCAACTTGGTTTGAATTGGAGAATTGGGTAAAGATAAAGTCAGAGTACAACAGAAGATTAGATGTCACAGATTTGTTAGGGACGAAACCATGTTGATTTGGGATGATAAAACGAAGGATGAAGGGAAGAATTTGATGCAACAAAAGAGACTCAAAAAGCTTGGGCACACATGA
>NW_007382283.1:7640-9220 GCF_000475195.1 Diaphorina citri | reverse complement strand
TCAATGAAAGTTAACATTGATAAAATTGTTGTTGTGTCTTATACTAGGAAACATAACACTGAATTCTATAACTATGCTATTAATGATACGCCCATTACTAGGAAATTCATTCACTTGGATTTAGGAGTGTTTTTTGATTCAAAACTCAATTTTGATCATCAAATAGAAAGTCTATGTTCTAAGACTAAAAGTACGTCTAATGTAGTGATTTACATCACTAAAAACTTCAAAATACCTTTGAGCCACAGTGTTCTTTACAATGCGCTTGTACGCTCTCGTTTAGAATATTGTTCTGAGGTTTGGGGAGATCTTGGAGTTGTGTCTACTCAACGCATTGAAAATGTTCAAAAATCTTTCCTTAGGCTACTAACATACAGGAAACACGGGCGTTCTCTACCTTATGAGGAATCTAGAAGAACCTATAACCTTACACCCTTAAAGCCTAGGAGAATGTTCAAAGAGTTATGTTTTATTTATAAACTTCTAAACTGTAAGATCGACTGTAGCTACTTACTACAAAGTTTAAATATATCTGTACCTAGTATTGCACCTAGAACCAGGTACACAAGCTCTGGGACCAGGAATACACTATTTCTCCTGTCAACTCAAAATACTGTAGAAACACTTGTACCACTCAATAGATTTATGGCTACAGCCAATCAATTTTCTTATTTAGATTTCTCTAATACTCATGAATCTTTTGTTAGACATTTGAAAGCTCTACTTTTTAGTCCGTCCTTCCTTTTATTATTACAATAGTAATAACAAGCGGGCCGTCCCTCCGGGAATTTTTCGATCTCTGGTGTAAAGATAATCAGTATTTTGTACCCTACTATTTTTCTATGGGCCTTCAATATGCAGCATGACTCCCTATTATTATTCTTCTTGTTGTGATTTTTTGATTTTTACTTTCGATGTAATGATTTAAAATCAAGACTGAGCCCGTCTCTCCCTTTATTGCCGCCCAAAAAGTAATAGATGTTAAAGTCACCCATCCATTTATTTCGCGCTTTGCTCGGCGTAGCTTAACATAGGTGGACGGCTACAAACCGGTCTTAAATGATCTGACTGACAGTGTTATCTAAACTTTCTCGCTTTGCAGTTAATAGGTCCGTCGCGACAACACTTTCGAGATCAGGAGCTCATTTGTGTGAGAAAATGTGAAATGATTAATCCCCCAAAAACCAGTTTGCTTTGGTTTTTTGGCTTTATGGTTTCCTGGACACAAAATTTCGTGCACCCACCATATTTCGTGACTCCCTGGGTAAAAGACCTTTATATTTGATATACGAGGTCGACAGGTTTGGAAAAGTGCCTTCTATGGGAACGACGAGCAGAGCAGACTGACATCGACTGGACAGACTGACCAAGACTGAACAAGACACAGCCGAGGGCGAATAATAGTCCCGTCCCTGTAATACTTGTTTATTAACTATTGTAATGATAAAGGAAGCACGGACTAAAAAGGTATGAAGGGACGGACTATTGTATTCGCTTCGGTGTCTGTCACTCGGCTCCGCCTCGCTCGGTCGTGCTGTGCCTTGTCCCCATAGAAGGACTTTATCCCAACCTGGTCGACG
>NW_007382283.1:0-7334 GCF_000475195.1 Diaphorina citri | reverse complement strand
ACAGACATGATCACACACGACGGACCAATGGCTGGAAACTTTGGATTAGGCTACTAGGGACCTCAAAAACGTGTTTTGAACACTAAAAAAAAAACTGACCTCGAAAATATTGACCCGAATTACATTACTTTCCTCCTATAGGATAAGGAAAGTATAAATGTGTCCTTGAAGTAATGCAAGGCGGAAATTTCCCAACCGGAACTTTTGCGTTCTTGGCATGAACACTAGCATGTAAAAGAATGTGCCTTGAAGTAATGTGGAGAAGCGGTTCGAAGGGAGATCTTTTTTTTCCTTTCTTTTTACCTACCTGATTGTGTGACGTCAGAGGATTTTGGATAGGATTCCAGGCGTCGATCTACAAATCGGAGAGACCCCTGACCCGTAGATGTTCAAGGTAGCGACCAATTGATTTCTATTAGCGTAGTCGCCACCTAACGAGAAAATTAAAGAAAAATAACGTTACGGGTGAACCAATACAATCGAGAAATGGTTTATTTTTAAAATTATTATATGAGATATCACTATGTTCCCTTTCCATGGCGTAGCGTGGTCTAAATTCAGTGTACGGGCGTGTGGGCCTCATGCACAGGGGTCTACCCCAACTCACCCATCACAGTACACTGCCATTAATATTTATGGCATTAGAGTAAACTTTCCAGTTGTATCCGGCCGGCCATACAACGGCCATACATACACGCTACGCCACTGCTTCTTTTGTTCCTAATATAATCCCCAATGGTACGTTTTATGCATTAGAAACAGCATTGTTGAAGAATTGTGACCACAACAATAGTAGTGGCTTACTGCTAAGTCAACACGGATCCTTTAGTCCCTTATCCGAGCAGTATAGTAGGTGTAGTGGTCAAGCCGCTCAGCCCTGGTAAACAGGAGGGTGGGTTCAATCCCAGCCGAGTATGGAGATTTTATCCCTCAATATAATTTCTGAGATTTGACCACAATAATAGTATAGCCCTACTGCTGAGTAAAAGGGACTTTTTCCAGTCCTATGCGAGCAGTATAAATACAGTCACCTATTATTAATTATTATTATTATTATTATTATTATTATTATTATTATTAAATTTTATTATTATTATTATTATTATTATTATTTATTATTATTAATTAATTATTATTATTATATTATTATTATTATTATTATTATTAATTATTATTATTATTATTATTACTATTATTATTATTATTATTATTATATATTATTATTATTATTATTAAATTATTATTATTATTATTATTATTCACTTTGATTATTATCATCGTTTCCAACTATTAGCCTGTATTATATATGGGATATGTTGTTATTGTGCTATTATATTTATTATTATTAATCTTAGTTAATATTCTTCCATTGTGTGATTCGTATATTACTTAGAGGATCAGTACACCAGATGACGTGGTTTGAATGGACTCAGTACCCGGTTACATAGACGACAGGAGTATCAGTACTCGATTTTGACTCATTGATTATTATTATTATGTACTTACCCGGTTATTACTCACTTGATCTGATTATTATACATTATGTTTATTATTCATGATATATTCATTAGTGAGTATTAAGTTATAGTATTATTAATTGTTATATATGTATTCCATTATTTCGATTATTACTTCATCGTGGACCCAGACTGCAATATTCGTTATTAGATGTGTCTGTAGTTCTTACTGGTTGTGTATTAAATAGAGTTGTTAGGTATTCAGAGGAGTCAGTCGATTGTTGGACTCTTATTAAAAATAAAAAAAGTTCTTTGAATTTTTATGGATTGTTGATGATTAGTTGCGGAGTATTTAGATAGTATTATTTAGTATCAATATTCGCAGATTAGGCGTACTCAGGCTCAATTATTTTTTCTTTTCAGATACATTCGCATTTATGTCTGTGATTGTTATACCGTTGACATCGGATCCAACCGAATATTCTCATTGCCATGTTTGAAATTTTCTCGATTGAGATTTATTAATTATCGTATTGCTCTGCTCATACTGTATTAATAATAGGTATATATGATTAGTATTGGTATTGCTCATGCTTTTGATAGCTTGGATCTGTGTTATTGCATTTATATTATTATTATTTTATTACTGTTAGTTATATTATTATTATTAGTTATATTATTATTATTATTTATTATTATTATTATTATTATATTATTATTATTATTATTATTATTATTATTATTATTATTATTATTATTATTATTATTATTATTTATTATTATTATTATTTATTTTATTATTATTATTATTATTAGTTATCTATTATTATTATTATTATTATTATTATTATTTATTATTATTATTATTATTATTATTATGTATTATATTATTATTATTATCTATTTATTATTATTATTATTATTATTATTATTTTATTATTATTATTATTTATTATTATTAATTTATTATTATTATTTATTATTATTATGTATATTATTATATTATTTATTATTATTATTTATCATATATTATTGTATTATTATTTTTATTATTATTATTATTATATATTATTATTATTATTCATTTTATTATTATTATTATTATTATTATTATATTATTATTATTATTATTATTATTATATATTATTATTAATTATTATTATTATTATTATTATTATTATTAATATTATTATTGATTATTATGATATTATTATGATGATAATCCATCATATTATTGATGAGGTATTTCGCATTATTACATGAGGGTTCACTAAAACAATATGTATAGTAATGATTGTTCCAATGACGTTGAATTATGTTGAATATTATCTATGATGTTGTGATGGTGTAGATGTACTAGTTATGACATCCATATGTCAATGCATGTTTCTAATGATGGAGGTTGTTCGCAATGATGATCAGATTTCTGACACATTCGATTAGATACTGAGGGTTATTCAAGCCGCAGGATTATTATTATTATTATTATTATTATTATACGTATTATTATTATGATATCTATTATATTATGTGATTATGATGATTATTATTATTATTTATTATTATTGATATTATTATAGATGATATATGCCACTTTATTTTGTATCAATATAATCAAATGGTAACTAGAGTATAGATTATGATGCTATGATAGATAGCAACATGATCTTCATTTATGTTGCATAGATGTGTTCATGATTGGTCTCTTGATTATTTGGAATTATCATTATTTCTGTCTGCTATCACTCATTCTGACTATTCCTGTTGTTGAAAGATGATCACTGATCTTTGACCATTTCATGATAACGATTTCTGCGTTTGAATATTTTTATTTTTTTATGGGTTATGATGGTGTTTTTATGTATATGAGTGCATTTTTAGATGATTATGATATTATGATGGAGTATGTTGAGACGTTGTTGATTGTATTGTAAGATATGATGTGAGTTGTTGCCGTAATATTTTATACTAGCATATAGCTTTTTTTTTTTTTTTTTTTTTTTTTTTTCCTGTACCTAAAATTGTCAGTCGATTGTTTTATGCTCTCCATCTCTTGAAGTTTTTTTAGTGGTAAATTCCACGTAATTTAATCTTTGAATAGTCATTTCGATTCAGTTTTTAATCCTCTTTGCAATGGTGTTTTTACTTTTTTTTAATTTGTTGTAATAAAAAAGTTATTTCCGTTAAACTATGTAAATTTGTACTTGCATCAGTTCATTAGAGTTTAACAGTTCTTTGTCCTCTTCAGTGCCTAATATGTTTGTATTTTTCCTATAAGTATGAATTGTGGAAAGTGCAAGCTTGAGCTTGGTCCGGATCAAGGTCATACCAAGTGCTATGGTTGCAGTAATGTGTTCCACCATGCTTGCTCTGTGTCTTTGAATACGTGGAAGGCTAAGAGCCAGGCCTTGAAAGAAGAATGGCGTTGTGAGTTCTGTAGGAAGAATGGAAAACCCAATACTCCTGCTCCACTATTTGGTACTCCTACTCAAAAAGTGGGTGAGTCTGTAAGTGTAACTTGTGAATCTGCCAATGATGTTACTCTTGAATCTCTGAAATCTTCTATAAAAACCTTTGCTGATGATAACAAATCCTATTGCAAGAGCGTGCTTTCAAACATTGATACTTCTATTAAAAATCAACTGGTTAAATATACTAAACATATTGATAGTCACATTGAAGTTCTATTACAAAAGATTGAGAATCTGACTCGAGAAAATGTTCAGCTCAAGAGCGAGCTCTCTGTTGTGTTGGAAAAAGTAGGTTCAATGGAACTGAAGATGTCCAATATGCTAGTCTCCAGCTCGTCTGCGACCCCTACTGGTGTTCCCTCTCTACCTGTCCACAGTAACTTGAATGTATCAGCTGATCTATTCCAGTCTCGTAGTGTGAGGAACTTTGCTGAAGTTCTTGCTCAGGGTAACAATAATGCTCCCCAGTCTCATGGTTCTCGTGGTGCTAGCCCTGCTGTGTCTCGTCAGGCTCAACCTCCTAGACCTCCCCGGGTGCAGAGTTCAGCTTCCTCTTCCAATGTGGTACCAGTGACTGAGTCTCCTGCTGGTGGTAGTGCTCGTAATACTGGTGCTGGTGAGTGGACTACTGTTCCTAACAAACGCAAGGAACGTCCCAAGTCCAAGAATGCTCCCAAGATTGGTGCGAAGCCTATTAGTCAGGCTAATCCCTCCTCTGCTCTCATGGTCAAACCCAAGGAACCTCGTGTTCGTGCTCTGTTCGTGACTCGCTTTGCCCCCATTGTGACGTCACGGGATATCAAGGAACTTGTGGAAGGTTCTGTTCAACTTTCTCATCTCAAGATATCTAAACTTAAAACTAAACATCAAGATCAATACGCTTCTTTTCACGTGGAGGTGAAAGTGGATGAGTTTCCTAAAATTGACGATGTTTCTATCTGGCCAAATGGTTGCTTGATCAAATCGTACATGGGACGTCTTCTTCCTGATGTTGTGATGGATGAACCTTCTCCTACTCGTATGGGTGATTCTATTACCGCTGGAGCCTCCACTGGTTCTTCTTCTACTTCTACTCAACAATTATAATGGATCAGTTGAACACTAATGATAATAATAATAATGTTTATCTTTGTAATACTGTTAGTAATAGTTATAGTCATAGAAATGATCGCCTCAATGAACTGAGTATCTATTACCAAAACTGTAGAGGTCTACGTACAAAGCAAAATGAATTTACTTCTAATTTCGTAGGTACTGACTTCGATGTCATATGTTTAACTGAGACCTGGTTAAAAGATAGTATCTTTAGTAGTAGTTATTTCATCACCAACGATTACTATGTATATAGAAAAGATAGACTGTACAATGATGAAGTACAATTTGGTGGTGGGGTACTTATCGCTGTGAAGAAGCACTTCAATGTGGTTCGTCTATTTGAGCTGGACTTTGATGGTGTTGACTGTGTTTGGGTTAAGCTAAAGTTAAGCTTAGAGTGTGAACTCATTATTGGTAACTCCTACATACCTGGTAGTACTCACCCGCAGGTTGTAGAAAACTATTGTAATTTTTTACTATCTTATGAATCATTTGTAGATAGTGTAGGTATTACTTCTACCAGGCTACTTTTGCTGGGAGATTTCAATCTTCCATTATTTGATTGGGCTCATGGTGTTAGTCTACATTATGATTTCAATGTCAGAAAGCGATCTGAAATAATCTACTCGACCTTTGTTCAGTCTTTGAATCTTGTTCAACATAATTATGTTCGCATTAATGAACATGATAATCTGCTTGACCTTGTTCTTTCAAATTTAGGTGATCTCTGTGATGTCACTGATACTGGGGGGTTTTCATTTGTTAGACTTGACCATGAGCACCCTGCACTTAATATTGCTGTCAAAATTCCATTAAGTATTTTTAATGATAACTTTCAACCCTTTGTGAAGAAAAACTATGCCCGGGGAGATTACTTCGGTTTATATAATTATTTAAGAGATTATCAGTATACTGATAGTGAAGATGTTGACGTGCTTGTTGAGGATCTGTCTTTGGCTTTCCATCTGGGTGTTAATGAATTTATTCCGGATAAAGTTATTCGTCCTTCTCGGTATCCTGGTTGGTTTTCGCGGGAACTTATTTATAAATTGCGTCTGAAGGAAAGACTTCATCGTAAATGTAAGCGAGCTCCCTATAATCTCACGTTCAAAGATAATTTTAGCTCTGTTAGGAAACAATGTAAAAAACTTTATGCACGTGATCTGCGCAAGTATCATGATCGTGTTGAATCTGATCTGAAAGCTAATCCAAAATTCTTTTGGCGTTTTGCTAAACTGAAGTACAAAGGTACTCACGAGATAAATATATTTGATGGAAATGAGGTTGTCCCTACTGAGCAGGTCCCCAACAAGTTCGCTGAGCACTTCCATTCTATTTATAATACAAATAGTTCTGCTTCTGTTAGATCGGCATGTACATCAGATGATCAGTCTTTGGGTAGCGTGACCTTGGACTTGCCGAGGGTTGAGGAGTGTGATGTTATCTTAGCAGCAAAGGAGTTAAAATCTTCCTTTGTTTGTGGGGTTGATGGTATTCCTTCCTTCCTGGTTAAGTGTTGTATTGTTTCTATATCACATGTTTTGTGTAAAATATTTAATTGTTCCCTGAGAACGTGAGAACTGGTAAATTTCCTAGTAAGTGGAAAGTGTCTGTGGTAGTGCCCGTACCTAAAAAAGGGAATGTTTCTAGTGTTAAGAATTATAGACCCATTTCATTGCTCTGTGTCTTTTGTAAGTTATTTGAGAAGGTCATTTACAAGAATGTTTACTTCCATGTACAAAATCAGTTGAGTGTTCACCAGCATGGCTTTCTCAGGGGGAGGTCAACTGTTACTAACCTTGTGTCTTTCTTACAGTCTGTTGCTCCATGTGTACTAAATCGTCAGCAATTTGACGTAATTTATTTTGACCTTTCTAGAGCTTTTGATCTCGTTGATCATCAGCTTCTCTTAAATAAGCTCAGTAGTAACTTTGGCTTAAGTACTGGGTATGTTAAGTTTTTTCATAGCTACTTAACTGATAGATTTTTCCAAGTTAAAGTAGGTAATACTTTTTCTGACCTTTTAAACGTCCCTTCTGGTGTGCCCCAGGGGTCAAATCTTGGTCCCTTATTGTTTATAATCTTCTTTGATGACATTAAAAATGTCCTCCGTAACTGTTATTTTGATATTTTTGCAGACGATCTTAAAATCGGTCGTCATGTTGCCGGTGCTGATGAATCTCGACTCTTACAAAATGATATTAATGCAATAGTTACCTGGTGTACTAGTAACTCAATGAAAGTTAACATTGATAAAATTGTTGTTGTGTCTTATACTAGGAAACATAACACTGAATTCTATAACTATGCT
>NW_007382282.1:8900-9220 GCF_000475195.1 Diaphorina citri | reverse complement strand
ACCTTCCCTTTGACAGGGCTGGTTGCACCACAAATACCATGAACAGAGCTAGGTACTTTACTTACTTGAAGTCCTAGTTTCTTAACCACATCCTCAATGAGGAAGTTACTCTCACTACCAGTGTCGAGCAGTAAACGCAACTCATGTACATTACCTTTAGGATCCATAGTTTGGACCTTCACTGTAGACAACAAGACACTAGCACTAACCTGGTTGGTCGAACACATTGCATGAGTAACAATCTCATCTGATTTGTCGACAGCCACAGAGGAGTGACTGGTAGACGGAGGAGAATCAGTCGAATAATTCCTAGCACTAGA
>NW_007382282.1:0-6124 GCF_000475195.1 Diaphorina citri | reverse complement strand
GATAAAGGAGATCAACAAAATAAATAAGACGGAGAGGGGGGAATCCCCTTCTAGTTAAGTTTTTCAAAAGTAATTTATCATGATAGGTGATAGGTAGGGTAGATGGTAGGGGTACCCTGTGTTGTACTATTACTTAGTCAGCCGTTAGTCTTAGTGGTAGTGGTCTTGCTCTGTAAGGCCTAGGCGCGGGTTCGCGATTCCGCCGGGGCGGATTTAATCCGTGATGGATAATGTTCGTTTTCTCGGAACGGTGGCTTCTTCCGTATGCTGTATTCTTCTCGTCTTCGATTTCGGGACGTGAAGAATAGAGTTCAGTTCCCTCTGTCAAACCTCTTTTTTTTTAAAAAAAAAAAAAAAAAATACTATTAATACTTTCCGATCAAAATGGGTGTAAAATGGAGCGAAGATAAAGGGCGTAATATTTTTCCGATTTGTCCCGTATAAAGGCGGAAAAAGGTTGGCAACCCTAGCTGACTGATATGATGGAGGGAGGGGAGAGAGGAGAGGAGACGGTGATATTAGGGATGGGAGAGAGAGAGAGAGAGAAAAGTGGAGGGGGTCAAAATTTATTAGTACTACCTAGTACCTATACAGAGATTGAAGTTAGGTAGGTTGGTAGATGGTAGATATTAGGTACATCGGTATAGGTATAGAACTATAGACGTACCTGTAGATGTATTACATTGTATTACTTTCTTTTTTTGAAGAGTATGAAGAAGAAGAAAGAGGAGGAGAAAAGAAGGAGGAGGAGAATATAAAGAAGAGGGAGAAGAAGAAGAAGAAAACATTTCAAATTCGATGTGACGTTTCAAAAGTGACCTTTCTTCCTTGGATGCAATTCAAAAGCTCTGGACAGTATCCTTTTTCCTTCTTTCTTACTTTATTCCCTCCTCCTCCTTCTTCTCCTTCTTCTTCTCCTCCTCGTGCTCCTCCTTCTTCTTATTCTCGTCCTCCTCCTCGTGCTCCTCCTTCTTCTTCTTCTTCTTTTTTCTTTCTTTATGTCTCCTAGTCTTCTTCAACCATGTCACAGAAAAAAATCTTCGTCACATTGCATTACTCTTCCTTTGCTTCTTCTCCTTCTTCTTTTCTCCTCTCTCTTTTGGACACAAATATTCTTTGTCTCATCTTTCTTTTCCTCCTCCTCCTCCCCTTAGTCACATAGTCCTCTCTCTTTTTTTTCTTCTTCCCCGTCGTTTTTCTTCTTCTCCTCCACCTTCTCCTCCATTTCCATTAGACATACATACTTGGTCTTTCTGTTTCTCCTTCTTGTACCTCCTCCTCTTCCTCTTCCTTTTTCTTCTCTCCCTTTTACCCTAGACACATATGTATATTCTTCTTCTCCTCTTCCTTCTCCTTTTCCTTGACACACATACGTACACAAGTGGATAAAAATACACCAACATATGTGTTTGGTTTTACATATATATCCCAAGAGCAAATTGTATAAGAATAGAAAATAAGCGGACTGTATCACCACAGGCGCTGTAAAACACCGAACAGAAACGTATGTGACACAGGTCCTTACCTTGAATAGAATCTGCAGCTGGCATCATACTAACAAGAAAACTCGCCCCCATCTAACCCCCCACATACATACAACCCTAAGGATAAATCTAAAGGAAAGAGGTTACCGGGCTGTAGGTATGAGACCCTGAACATTGTCTAGAGAAACTGCCGCTTTGAGTTCCAAGATTCGCTTTGATTCAGATTTGAAGAGATGTAGGTAGGTAGGTAATCCAAATTAATCCAATAAATTTACAAGAAGTAAAAGTCACAGGCACTCAGTAAAAATCACAACACTTGTCTTAGTTAGACGAGATTAAGGAGCGATAAATTTAAAGCTAGACGCTTTCACAATTGTACTAATATTCACAAATCGCGTACAAGAAAATTCACTAGTTGTGAGAATCAAATCTCCTAGTTGGAGCCGTACCGCGAGCGAGAAGGGAAAAGTACACACGTACACCAAGATGTGTCACTGTTAAGCTCAATGAGAAGACTACCAAATTTTATTATTTTTACACCAGTACAGGGTAGCCGATAGGCTAGCATGTAAGAATCAAAAGTTAACGCGTTGCGACTAAACTGAATGCCTGATCATATGTTATTTAACCCTTGAGGGTTCTATACAGGTTAACCCATTAGGTATGGCGTTAACATACTCCCCACCTTGAAAGAGCCAACTTTCAAGACAACACATTGCTTTGAGTTCGCCCCCTAAGACGGTAGAGCACAAATTGCAAAAATAGCAAAGAAAAAACAACCACAAAATGTTAAAAAAAAAGAAAGAATATAAACCATCACCAAGTAGTTTAAAAAACTGCAATAAGAACGTATTTACAACCAACACCAACACAAAGAAGTACCGAGGTACTATGATTACTGAGATGGGAGAGGACACAACTTTGTCACAGGTCTTGTGTAAGACCCTGTATTAGTGCGTACTTGCACTACACGTACAACCCCATCTCTACCAGGAGATACACTAGTGACCAAACCTAGAGGCCAATGCAATGGGGGTGTCAAGTCACTCTTGACGACAACAACCTGACCCACCCGTATAGGATTCTGAGGTGTATTCCACTTGACACGTAACTGAAGATTATTCAGATACTCTGCACTCCACCTTTTCCAATAAGTTTGCACTAGTTTGTCGAGTAACTGAAATCGTGTAAGTCTATTCTCAGGAGTAGACAGCGTACTCACCGCAGGTAGTTCCTGCAAAGGATTAGCATGAATGAAATGAGCAGGGGTTAACACCTGAACATCATTGGGGTCTGCACTCAGAGGACAAAGAGGTCTTGAGTTAAGCAACGCTTCTACTTGAGTAAGCACAGTATACATTTCCTCGAATGTTAAGATTTGAGAACCGATTACCTTGAGCAAGTGTTGTTTGACCATTCTGATATTACCTTCCCAAATTCCTCCCATGTGAGGACTTAGAGGTGGCAAGAATGACCACTGGATACGCCGACGTGCCAACTCTTCACCTAGAGCTTGGTTGAAGGATTGAGACTGGAGAACCCTGTAGATATCATCCAGTTGGTTACTGGCACCTATGTAATTCTTACCATTATCAGAATACATAACTGACACTGCTCCACGTCTGGATAAGAACCTTTTGAAGGCGGCCAAGAAGGCTTCAGTAGAGAGGTCTGACGCCAATTCTAGATGAATTGCTTTTGTTGTCAGACAGATGAATATACAGATATAAGCTTTCTGTGACACTACACCTCTTCTCTTACCCAGAGTGATGAGAACACTTCCTGTGAAGTCTGTACCTGTATGTACGAACGGTTTCGACTCATTGACACGACACGCGGGTAATTCACCCATTAATGCACTTGAAGCTAGAGGCTTCATTCTAAAACAATGATTACACTGACGTACTCTTTGACGTACCACATTACGAGCACCTACTATCCAGTATTTTTGTCTAAGTAGACTCAACAATAGATGTGGACCTGTGTGCAGGTTCAACTTATGATAGTAGTCTATAATGAGAGTTGTGACATGATGCTTGCTAGGTAATAGCACAGGATGCTTTTGATCATAACCTAGGGAGGAGTGACTGAGCCTACCTCCAACTTTCACTAATCCATTGTGAATGAATGGATTTAACTTCTGATACTGAGGGGAACACAACCTACCGTGCGAGATGTTCTCGATCTCCCCAGAGAAACACTCCTGTTGAACGGCCTTCAGAACTCTCACCTCAGCTGCCTGCAGATCAGAAGCTAGTATGATAAGACTATCACGTCGGGGTAATATTTTCAATGCGCGTAGAATATAAACCACTGTATGTAATAACTTGGACCAAGAGGAGAGTTTCTGAGCCAGAGTTAAGAGCACGTTGGACTCTTGTGGCTCCACTAACACAAATAAATGTTTTTTCTCCTCAATGTCTATTTCGTCACTGACACTAGACGTGTCTTGATCAAGCGGCCAAGAGTTGACTGGTTTAGTTAACCACTCTGGACCTGTTTTCCACAAGGGATGTTCTAAGAACTGACTAGGTGTCATTCCTCTTGAAGCACAATCACTTATGTTCTCTGTACCTGCCACATGATGGAAACATTCGCTCCCCACATTCTCCTGTATTTTAGCCACACGGTTGGCTACGAAAGTATTCCATCTACATGCTGGGGATCGAACCCAATCGATTGTCACTTTCGAGTCAGATAGACAGTAATACTCACGGATTTTTACACGAGACTGATAGGTATCTAAACATAGTCTCATGACTTTGGAGAGTAATAGAGCGGCACAGAGCTCAAGTCTTGGTATGGACAAGGACTTGAGTGGACTTACTTTTGACTTGGCACAAATAAGATTGACTGAGATGTCACCTTGTTGTGACTGAACTCTAGCATACACAGCGCAAGCATAAGCTTTCTCACTAGCATCACCGAAACCTACCAACACAACATCACTGACTAGGTCGACACCAATATGCCTAGGGAAGGACATACCTGAGAGTAGCGGGAGCTCGGTCTGAAACGTATTCCATAATTCCTGTAATTCTGGTGGAGGGGAAGTGTCCCAATCCAACTTGAGAACCCACAATCTTTTAATGAAAAGTTTCGCATACAGGGTGACCGGAGCGACAAGTCCCAACACATCGAATATGCTAGCTGTGAGCTTTAATACGTTACGCTTTGTGCACGGTCTTTCTGACACATTCACTTGAAATATAAATACATCATCGACAGGGTGCCACTGCAGCCCTAATACTTTCAATGACGAGTCACTATTCCACTGGACACAAGTTTCCAGCTGATTTTCATCAGGAATATTACACAATAGAGACTTCGAGTTAGAAGCCCATTTGGACAGCTCAAACCCAGCTGATTTGAACATACCTGTAAGTTGTTGCTGTGTTTGCAACGCTATCTCCTCACTAGGTACGGAGGAGCACACATCATCCATGTAGCTATCATTTTTTACTCGTTCACATGCCAGGGGGAAGTTTTGAGCTTCCTGTTTCGTGAGTTCTTGTACACAACGAAGCGCCAAGAACGGGGAGGGAGTAAGACCAAATGTCACGGTGTTCAGAGCAAAGGAACGAAGAGGTTCACCTGGAGTTGGTCTGAAAACAATCTTTTGGTACTTACGATGGTCTGGATGAACCAATATTTGTAGATACATTTTCTTAATGTCTGTGGTAAATGCTACTTCGAACAATCTGAACGACAATAGGATGGTAAGCAACTCGTTATACAGTTTTGGACCTGTATGTAAAATATCGTTCAGAGACTTGCCTGAGGTTGTTGCACAACTAGCGTCAAATACAGGACGAAGTTTGAAGGAAGCGCGATCCTGTTTGACAACACAATGCTGTGGAATATAATACCCCTCCTGAGAATCATCATCTTCAATCAGAGTCATGTAACCCTTATCTAGAAACTCTTGCATAACGTCAGTGTACTGAGCATGCAAGTCCTGATCTGATTTCAATAACTTCTTCTCTAGAGAAAAGTACCTTTTTTTCACAATATCATAGGACTCACCTAGTACCTCAGGATTTTCCTTGAATGGCAGAGTTACCATAAATCTACCATCAGCACCACGACTGAATGTTTGTTTGAACATTGCCTCACAATCAATGTCCTCTTGTTTCATCATAGAAGTAGAGGGGACATCTTCAATGTCCATAAACTTTTGCACTTGAGATTCTAATGTATCTACCACCACAGAGTTATGAATTCCACAGAAGAAATTATTTTCCCTAATATTATCACGTGACACACTAGCACTACCACCGAGGATAGTGTATCCTAACAGAGTATTGATAGCTACTGGAGTATCTGGAGGACCCATTATTTTACCTGGTTCTAATAAGAGAGAGAACATTGAGGCACCAAGAATACCTACCACAGGTTTGGGTACATTGAAGTCATCATCTGAGAGGATAATATTTTTGAGATGTACAAGAGCAGCAGCACTCACAGGCTGAGTAGGCAAATTATCTGCTATCTTGTTCACAACTAATGCTTTGACAGCAAAGTTCACACTTTTATCAAATCTTGAGAAAAATTTGAAATCTACCTTCCCTTTGACAGGGCTGGTTGCACCACAAATACCATGAACAGAGCTAGGTACTTTACTTACTTGAAGTCCTAGT
>NW_007382281.1:0-17068 GCF_000475195.1 Diaphorina citri | reverse complement strand
TTGGTACTTTTTGGATTTAGGAATAAACTTCTGTGTAACTTTCATTACTGGAGCACTATCCTGTGTTTTATTGACATGATCCATTGAAGTCTCCACTGCCCGACACATGTTGACAGCTTTGTCAATGTCCAGCTTCTGTTCTTTTAACAACATCATTTGAAGTTTTTTGTTGGATAATCCCGCAATGAAGATATCACGCACCAATTCAGCACGTAGATTTTGAAATTTGCATGACAAGGATAAATTTTGAAGTTCTGTTACATATTCCATTATAGACTGTCCCTCTTGCTGCTTACATGTAAAGAACTTGTGTCTCACAAGAGTAATAGGACACTTTGCATCGAAATGCTCGGTGAACTTGGTCACCACTGTGTTATACACATATTGCTCAGAATCATTCATATTGAAGGAGTTGAATATCTCCATTCCACAGCCTCCCATACTATGCATGAGCATCGCAACGCGCCGTTGGTCCGTTTCCTTGTCAAAGTTTGATGCAATTTCAAACATTTGATATTTCTTAAGCCATAGCTTCCACTCCTCTGCAAGATTAACAGCAGAGAAATTCAAAGGTGATACTCCTGCCACATTCATCATGGAGGCATTGCTTCCAGCTGGCAAGGAGGTTTTTCTATCCAAAGGAGACGTCATGCTTAGAGAAGTTAGAGATCCACAGTATCCAGACTTTCAAATCAAATTTTGTACTTACAATTTTTCACGCTGTGATTTTCACCTGACACCATGTTGAGTTTTTTAAATAAAAAGAAAAGAAAAACCCGATAGCTTTTCCAAATTCATAACAAGGGAATCATCTTTATTAATTTCTTCTTATAAAAAATTCCTCTAATCATTGTTTACATTGTGTGCGCCCGCACACTGGTCCCGAGTGCCGGGTCACACTGGACGACATATACAACATCCCCCTTCTTTTAGTCAATTATAGTACTGATATTGTTCAGAAAAGAAAAGAGGACGTCTGATAGAACGACCAGACTTGGTAGAGGGATTCTGCACAACCACTCTAGGAGTTTCAGGACTAGAATCACTAGAAACCCTGATTGGTGTACCAAACGGGGTATTGCCGAGAGACCTACAATCATTATTCTTTGGTACAACCTTAATATGAACCCTATTACGTTTAAAAGTAGAATTATTTTCATCCTCAACAACATAGGATCTGGGTTGATTACATTTAGAAAGTATTTTACCTCTAACCCAAGGTTTTGACATATCTTTCTTAAAATACACACTATCACCAATATCAACAGGTTTTAAATTATGAGAAGACTTATTGTAATAACGTTCATTGTTGGATCTATTGATATTGCTGTAATGTTTGACAATTTTTGGTTTCAGAATTTCCTCATGACATGGTAACTTAGTTCTTAAACTCCTTGAAAATAAAAGATTAGCAGGAGAAGGTAAATTGGTTTTAGGAGTATTTCTAAAATTAAGTATTGCAAGATATGGATCTGTACCATCATGTTCACACTTCTTTAATATATTTTTAACAATTTTTACATGCGCTTCTGCTAAACCATTTGATTTATGATGATAAGGACTTGAGCACACAAAATCAAATTCATATGATAAACTAAATTGCTTGAACAGTTGAGATGTGAACTGGGTACCAGAATCAGCAACTATTAACTTAGGAATACCATGCCTTGCAAAGATTGATTTCATATGAGTAATTATATGCTGAGCAGTTAAATTGTCTAATTTAACAATTTCAAAAAATTTACTATAATAATCGACAAGAATGAGATAATGAATTTTATTAAATTCAAAAAGATCACATCCTAATTTAATCCAAGGAAGTTCAGGGACTTCATGCGTTATCAAAGATTCTTTTGTATTATTTGGAGAAAAACTTAAACAAGCATCACATCTAGAGCACATCTCTTTGATTTGATTATACATATTGGGCCAAAAAATTACATGTTTTGCTCTATTACAACATAAATTCATACCCATGTGACCCTCATGAATTTTACAAAGCATCTCTTTCTGTAAACTTTTTGGAATCAAAAGAGAATTATTTTTAAAAATTATATCATCAATTACGTGTAAATCTTCACGATAAGTCCAAAAGACTTTTAACTCATTGTACAATTTATTCTTATCATTGGGCCAACCCTTGAAAATGACATGTCTCAGTAATTTATGTACCTCATCATTCTGAGATTCTCTTTTGATTTCATCTAGTTTACCTTTAGAAACTGGCAAACAATCTACAACAGAATTGACTTGACATACTATGTCCTGCTCTAAATTCACTAATAATTCTTTACTATGATTAGGTAAAGAAGCACGTGACAAAGTGTCAGCTAGAAAAAGTAATCTCCCAGCTTTATATTTCACTTGTAGATTATAATTTTGAATCTTCAACATCATACGTTGAATCCTGGCAGGAACAGAATTCATGGGCTTACAAAAAAGATTTTCTAATGCTTTATGGTCTGTTTCAACCAAAACTTTAGCACCAAAAATATATTGGTGAAATCTTACACATCCAAAAACAATAGCATACATCTCTCTTTCTATCTGTGCCCAAGACTTCTTCTGTGTAGGACTCAAGGATTTGGAAGCAAATGCAACAGGTTGCCCTTCTTGTAGCAAAACAGCACCAACACCTTCCACAGAAGAGTCAACAGACAAAACAATTTCCTTACTAGGATCAAATATCTTTAAAACAGGAGAAGAAGTTACAATTTGTTTCAATTTATTCAATGCATTTGTATGTTCTATGGTCCAAACAAATTCACTAGACTTTTTCATCAGTTCTCTTAGCGGAGCAGTAATATCAGAAAAATTAGGTATGAACCTTGACAAATAATTGAAAAAACCAATTATTCTCTCCAAATCCTTTTTGCATGTAGGATTTGGCATCTCAAGAACAGCTGATATTTTGCTTGGATCAATAGCCATACTGCGATTAGAAAAAATGTGACCTAAGAATTTTACTTCTTCTACACCTAGTTTACATTTCTCTTTATTCAACCTGAGACCTTGCTTACGAGCTATTTCTAACACTCTGTTTAGTCTCTTGTCATGTTCTTCCCTGCTTTCACCCCAAACAATGAGATCATCTATGTACAGAGCTACACCTGGCTCATTTTCAAATATAAAATTTATCCTTTCTTGGAAGGCTTCTGAAGAACATGACAAACCAAATGGAAGTTTCTTAAACATATACCTACCACCTAGAGGTGAATTAAATGTGCATAATTTAGCACTTTCACTATCTAATGGTATTTGCCAAAATCCACTATTACAGTCCAAAACTGAAAAATATTTGGCATTTGCCAAGTTGCTAGCTATTTGTTCAAAAGTGGGAATTGAAGAATTACTTGTCACAATAAATTGGTTTAAATATCTTGGGTCTAGACAAATTCTTAATTTATTATTAGGTTTCTTAACAACCACAATTGAATTCACCCACTCTGTTGGTTCTATAATTCTTGTTATTATCCCAGCTTTTTCCATTCTATCCAATTCTAATTTCAATTGGTCCTTCAAAGCAAATGGAATTTTCCTTTGACCATCTATACGTGGAATGGCATTATCTGACAACTTGATATGGTATTCGGGACCTACAGTGCCAACCTGACTTGAAAAAACATCTGAATATTTTACAATAAGATCACTGTACTTGTTGCCGATACTGGCAATACGAGCAATTAAATTCAAATCAGTACATGTTTTCAATCCTAGAAGAGGATTACAATCCGTATTTACAATCACAAATTCCAATCTGCATTTCTGATCAGAATCCTCATCTATCTTACACAATAAGAAAATACTACCTATGACAGGAATATGTTCATTGGTGACAGTACATAAATTCCATTTTGATTTGATAATATGAGGCATAGTCTTATTTGGAAAGATTTTCTTCAATAAGCTTAGAGACAATAAGTTTACTGGACTACCTGTGTCCAACTGGAATTTAACCACATGATTATTAATAGACAAATTTTTACTCCAATCACAATTTTGTGAAACCTCATTGACCACTTCACCAATAAACAATTGATCAAAATCATCTTCTAAAACATTACTAGAAATATTAGATACCATTTTAACTCTACATCTATTTCTATAGTGGCCCAATCTGCCACATCTGTAACATTTAACAACCTTGTTTGTCTTGGAAAAACCACTTGAACTATTGGAATTAAAACCACTACTGGAACTGGGACCATTATTGCTTTGGTACTTTTTGGATTTAGGAATAAACTTCTGTGTAACTTTCATTACTGGAGCACTATCCTGTGTTTTATTGACATGATCCATTGAAGTCTCCACTGCCCGACACATGTTGACAGCTTTGTCAATGTCCAGCTTCTGTTCTTTTAACAACATCATTTGAAGTTTTTTGTTGGATAATCCTGCAATGAAGATATCACGCACCAATTCAGCACGTAGATTTTGAAATTTGCATGACAAGGATAAATTTTGAAGTTCTGTTACATATTCCATTATAGACTGTCCCTCTTGCTGCTTACATGTAAAGAACTTGTGTCTCACAAGAGTAATAGGACACTTTGCATCGAAATGCTCGGTGAACTTGGTCACCACTGTGTTATACACATATTGCTCAGAATCATTCATATTGAAGGAGTTGAATATCTCCATTCCACAGCCCCCCATACTATGCATGAGCATTGCAACACGCCGTTGGTCCGTTTCCTTGTCAAAGTTTGATGCAATTTCAAACATTTGATATTTCTTAAGCCATAGCTTCCACTCCTCTGCAAGATTAACAGCAGAGAAATTCAAAGGTGATACTCCTGCCACATTCATCATGGAGGCATTGCTTCCAGCTGGCAAGGAGGTTTTTCTATCCAAAGGAGACGTCATGCTTAGAGAAGTTAGAGATCCACAGTATCCAGACTTTCAAATCAAATTTTGTACTTACAATTTTTCACGCTGTGATTTTCACCTGACACCATGTTGAGTTTTTTAAATAAAAAGAAAAGAAAAACCCGATAGCTTTTCCAAATTCATAACAAGGGAATCATCTTTATTAATTTCTTCTTATAAAAAATTCCTCTAATCATTGTTTACATTGTGTGCGCCCGCACACTGGTCCCGAGTGCCGGGTCACACTGGACGACATATACAACATCCCCCTTCTTTTAGTCAATTATAGTACTGATATTGTTCAGAAAAGAAAAGAGGACGTCTGATAGAACGACCAGACTTGGTAGAGGGATTCTGCACAACCACTCTAGGAGTTTCAGGACTAGAATCACTAGAAACCCTGATTGGTGTACCAAACGGGGTATTGCCGAGAGACCTACAATCATTATTCTTTGGTACAACCTTAATATGAACCCTATTACGTTTAAAAGTAGAATTATTTTCATCCTCAACAACATAGGATCTGGGTTGATTACATTTAGAAAGTATTTTACCTCTAACCCAAGGTTTTGACATATCTTTCTTAAAATACACACTATCACCAATATCAACAGGTTTTAAATTATGAGAAGACTTATTGTAATAACGTTCATTGTTGGATCTATTGATATTGCTGTAATGTTTGACAATTTTTGGTTTCAGAATTTCCTCATGACATGGTAACTTAGTTCTTAAACTCCTTGAAAATAAAAGATTAGCAGGAGAAGGTAAATTGGTTTTAGGAGTATTTCTAAAATTAAGTATTGCAAGATATGGATCTGTACCATCATGTTCACACTTCTTTAATATATTTTTAACAATTTTTACATGCGCTTCTGCTAAACCATTTGATTTATGATGATAAGGACTTGAGCACACAAAATCAAATTCATATGATAAACTAAATTGCTTGAACAGTTGAGATGTGAACTGGGTACCAGAATCAGCAACTATTAACTTAGGAATACCATGCCTTGCAAAGATTGATTTCATATGAGTAATTATATGCTGAGCAGTTAAATTGTCTAATTTAACAATTTCAAAAAATTTACTATAATAATCGACAAGAATGAGATAATGAATTTTATTAAATTCAAAAAGATCACATCCTAATTTAATCCAAGGAAGTTCAGGGACTTCATGCGTTATCAAAGATTCTTTTGTATTATTTGGAGAAAAACTTAAACAAGCATCACATCTAGAGCACATCTCTTTGATTTGATTATACATATTGGGCCAAAAAATTACATGTTTTGCTCTATTACAACATAAATTCATACCCATGTGACCCTCATGAATTTTACAAAGCATCTCTTTCTGTAAACTTTTTGGAATCAAAAGAGAATTATTTTTAAAAATTATATCATCAATTACGTGTAAATCTTCACGATAAGTCCAAAAGACTTTTAACTCATTGTACAATTTATTCTTATCATTGGGCCAACCCTTGAAAATGACATGTCTCAGTAATTTATGTACCTCATCATTCTGAGATTCTCTTTTGATTTCATCTAGTTTACCTTTAGAAACTGGCAAACAATCTACAACAGAATTGACTTGACATACTATGTCCTGCTCTAAATTCACTAATAATTCTTTACTATGATTAGGTAAAGAAGCACGTGACAAAGTGTCAGCTAGAAAAAGTAATCTCCCAGCTTTATATTTCACTTGTAGATTATAATTTTGAATCTTCAACATCATACGTTGAATCCTGGCAGGAACAGAATTCATGGGCTTACAAAAAAGATTTTCTAATGCTTTATGGTCTGTTTCAACCAAAACTTTAGCACCAAAAATATATTGGTGAAATCTTACACATCCAAAAACAATAGCATACATCTCTCTTTCTATCTGTGCCCAAGACTTCTTCTGTGTAGGACTCAAGGATTTGGAAGCAAATGCAACAGGTTGCCCTTCTTGTAGCAAAACAGCACCAACACCTTCCACAGAAGAGTCAACAGACAAAACAATTTCCTTACTAGGATCAAATATCTTTAAAACAGGAGAAGAAGTTACAATTTGTTTCAATTTATTCAATGCATTTGTATGTTCTATGGTCCAAACAAATTCACTAGACTTTTTCATCAGTTCTCTTAGCGGAGCAGTAATATCAGAAAAATTAGGTATGAACCTTGACAAATAATTGAAAAAACCAATTATTCTCTCCAAATCCTTTTTGCATGTAGGATTTGGCATCTCAAGAACAGCTGATATTTTGCTTGGATCAATAGCCATACTGCGATTAGAAAAAATGTGACCTAAGAATTTTACTTCTTCTACACCTAGTTTACATTTCTCTTTATTCAACCTGAGACCTTGCTTACGAGCTATTTCTAACACTCTGTTTAGTCTCTTGTCATGTTCTTCCCTGCTTTCACCCCAAACAATGAGATCATCTATGTACAGAGCTACACCTGGCTCATTTTCAAATATAAAATTTATCCTTTCTTGGAAGGCTTCTGAAGAACATGACAAACCAAATGGAAGTTTCTTAAACATATACCTACCACCTAGAGGTGAATTAAATGTGCATAATTTAGCACTTTCACTATCTAATGGTATTTGCCAAAATCCACTATTACAGTCCAAAACTGAAAAATATTTGGCATTTGCCAAGTTGCTAGCTATTTGTTCAAAAGTGGGAATTGAAGAATTACTTGTCACAATAAATTGGTTTAAATATCTTGGGTCTAGACAAATTCTTAATTTATTATTAGGTTTCTTAACAACCACAATTGAATTCACCCACTCTGTTGGTTCTATAATTCTTGTTATTATCCCAGCTTTTTCCATTCTATCCAATTCTAATTTCAATTGGTCCTTCAAAGCAAATGGAATTTTCCTTTGACCATCTATACGTGGAATGGCATTATCTGACAACTTGATATGGTATTCGGGACCTATATTGCCAACCTGACTTGAAAAAACATCTGAATATTTTACAATAAGATCACTGTACTTGTTGCCGATACTGGCAATACGAGCAATTAAATTCAAATCAGTACATGTTTTCAATCCTAGAAGAGGATTACAATCCGTATTTACAATCACAAATTCCAATCTGCATTTCTGATCAGAATCCTCATCTATCTTACACAATAAGAAAATACTACCTATGACAGGAATATGTTCATTGGTGACAGTACATAAATTCCATTTTGATTTGATAATATGAGGCATAGTCTTATTTGGAAAGATTTTCTTCAATAAGCTTAGAGACAATAAGTTTACTGGACTACCTGTGTCCAACTTAAATTTAACCACATGATTATTAATAGACAAATTTTTACTCCAATCACAATTTTGTGAAACCTCATTGACCACTTCACCAATAAACAATTGATCAAAATCATCTTCTAAAACATTACTAGAAATATTAGATACCATTTTAACTCTACATCTATTTCTATAGTGGCCCAATCTGCCACATCTGTAACATTTAACAACCTTGTTTGTCTTGGAAAAACCACTTGAACTATTGGAATTAAAACCACTACTGGAACTGGGACCATTATTGCTTTGGTACTTTTTGGATTTAGGAATAAACTTCTGTGTAACTTTCATTACTGGAGCACTATCCTGTGTTTTATTGACATGATCCATTGAAGTCTCCACTGCCCGACACATGTTGACAGCTTTGTCAATGTCCAGCTTCTGTTCTTTTAACAACATCATTTGAAGTTTTTTGTTGGATAATCCCGCAATGAAGATATCACGCACCAATTCAGCACGTAGATTTTGAAATTTGCATGACAAGGATAAATTTTGAAGTTCTGTTACATATTCCATTATAGACTGTCCCTCTTGCTGCTTACATGTAAAGAACTTGTGTCTCACAAGAGTAATAGGACACTTTGCATCGAAATGCTCGGTGAACTTGGTCACCACTGTGTTATACACATATTGCTCAGAATCATTCATATTGAAGGAGTTGAATATCTCCATTCCACAGCCCCCCATACTATGCATGAGCATTGCAACACGCCGTTGGTCCGTTTCCTTGTCAAAGTTTGATGCAATTTCAAACATTTGATATTTCTTAAGCCATAGCTTCCACTCCTCTGCAAGATTAACAGCAGAGAAATTCAAAGGTGATACTCCTGCCACATTCATCATGGAGGCATTGCTTCCAGCTGGCAAGGAGGTTTTTCTATCCAAAGGAGACGTCATGCTTAGAGAAGTTAGAGATCCACAGTATCCAGACTTTCAAATCAAATTTTGTACTTACAATTTTTCACGCTGTGATTTTCACCTGACACCATGTTGAGTTTTTTAAATAAAAAGAAAAGAAAAACCCGATAGCTTTTCCAAATTCATAACAAGGGAATCATCTTTATTAATTTCTTCTTATAAAAAATTCCTCTAATCATTGTTTACATTGTGTGCGCCCGCACACTGGTCCCGAGTGCCGGGTCACACTGGACGACATATACAACATCCCCCTTCTTTTAGTCAATTATAGTACTGATATTGTTCAGAAAAGAAAAGAGGACGTCTGATAGAACGACCAGACTTGGTAGAGGGATTCTGCACAACCACTCTAGGAGTTTCAGGACTAGAATCACTAGAAACCCTGATTGGTGTACCAAACGGGGTATTGCCGAGAGACCTACAATCATTATTCTTTGGTACAACCTTAATATGAACCCTATTACGTTTAAAAGTAGAATTATTTTCATCCTCAACAACATAGGATCTGGGTTGATTACATTTAGAAAGTATTTTACCTCTAACCCAAGGTTTTGACATATCTTTCTTAAAATACACACTATCACCAATATCAACAGGTTTTAAATTATGAGAAGACTTATTGTAATAACGTTCATTGTTGGATCTATTGATATTGCTGTAATGTTTGACAATTTTTGGTTTCAGAATTTCCTCATGACATGGTAACTTAGTTCTTAAACTCCTTGAAAATAAAAGATTAGCAGGAGAAGGTAAATTGGTTTTAGGAGTATTTCTAAAATTAAGTATTGCAAGATATGGATCTGTACCATCATGTTCACACTTCTTTAATATATTTTTAACAATTTTTACATGCGCTTCTGCTAAACCATTTGATTTATGATGATAAGGACTTGAGCACACAAAATCAAATTCATATGATAAACTAAATTGCTTGAACAGTTGAGATGTGAACTGGGTACCAGAATCAGCAACTATTAACTTAGGAATACCATGCCTTGCAAAGATTGATTTCATATGAGTAATTATATGCTGAGCAGTTAAATTGTCTAATTTAACAATTTCAAAAAATTTACTATAATAATCGACAAGAATGAGATAATGAATTTTATTAAATTCAAAAAGATCACATCCTAATTTAATCCAAGGAAGTTCAGGGACTTCATGCGTTATCAAAGATTCTTTTGTATTATTTGGAGAAAAACTTAAACAAGCATCACATCTAGAGCACATCTCTTTGATTTGATTATACATATTGGGCCAAAAAATTACATGTTTTGCTCTATTACAACATAAATTCATACCCATGTGACCCTCATGAATTTTACAAAGCATCTCTTTCTGTAAACTTTTTGGAATCAAAAGAGAATTATTTTTAAAAATTATATCATCAATTACGTGTAAATCTTCACGATAAGTCCAAAAGACTTTTAACTCATTGTACAATTTATTCTTATCATTGGGCCAACCCTTGAAAATGACATGTCTCAGTAATTTATGTACCTCATCATTCTGAGATTCTCTTTTGATTTCATCTAGTTTACCTTTAGAAACTGGCAAACAATCTACAACAGAATTGACTTGACATACTATGTCCTGCTCTAAATTCACTAATAATTCTTTACTATGATTAGGTAAAGAAGCACGTGACAAAGTGTCAGCTAGAAAAAGTAATCTCCCAGCTTTATATTTCACTTGTAGATTATAATTTTGAATCTTCAACATCATACGTTGAATCCTGGCAGGAACAGAATTCATGGGCTTACAAAAAAGATTTTCTAATGCTTTATGGTCTGTTTCAACCAAAACTTTAGCACCAAAAATATATTGGTGAAATCTTACACATCCAAAAACAATAGCATACATCTCTCTTTCTATCTGTGCCCAAGACTTCTTCTGTGTAGGACTCAAGGATTTGGAAGCAAATGCAACAGGTTGCCCTTCTTGTAGCAAAACAGCACCAACACCTTCCACAGAAGAGTCAACAGACAAAACAATTTCCTTACTAGGATCAAATATCTTTAAAACAGGAGAAGAAGTTACAATTTGTTTCAATTTATTCAATGCATTTGTATGTTCTATGGTCCAAACAAATTCACTAGACTTTTTCATCAGTTCTCTTAGCGGAGCAGTAATATCAGAAAAATTAGGTATGAACCTTGACAAATAATTGAAAAAACCAATTATTCTCTCCAAATCCTTTTTGCATGTAGGATTTGGCATCTCAAGAACAGCTGATATTTTGCTTGGATCAATAGCCATACTGCGATTAGAAAAAATGTGACCTAAGAATTTTACTTCTTCTACACCTAGTTTACATTTCTCTTTATTCAACCTGAGACCTTGCTTACGAGCTATTTCTAACACTCTGTTTAGTCTCTTGTCATGTTCTTCCCTGCTTTCACCCCAAACAATGAGATCATCTATGTACAGAGCTACACCTGGCTCATTTTCAAATATAAAATTTATCCTTTCTTGGAAGGCTTCTGAAGAACATGACAAACCAAATGGAAGTTTCTTAAACATATACCTACCACCTAGAGGTGAATTAAATGTGCATAATTTAGCACTTTCACTATCTAATGGTATTTGCCAAAATCCACTATTACAGTCCAAAACTGAAAAATATTTGGCATTTGCCAAGTTGCTAGCTATTTGTTCAAAAGTGGGAATTGAAGAATTACTTGTCACAATAAATTGGTTTAAATATCTTGGGTCTAGACAAATTCTTAATTTATTATTAGGTTTCTTAACAACCACAATTGAATTCACCCACTCTGTTGGTTCTATAATTCTTGTTATTATCCCAGCTTTTTCCATTCTATCCAATTCTAATTTCAATTGGTCCTTCAAAGCAAATGGAATTTTCCTTTGACCATCTATACGTGGAATGGCATTATCTGACAACTTGATATGGTATTCGGGACCTACAGTGCCAACCTGACTTGAAAAAACATCTGAATATTTTACAATAAGATCACTGTACTTGTTGCCGATACTGGCAATACGAGCAATTAAATTCAAATCAGTACATGTTTTCAATCCTAGAAGAGGATTACAATCCGTATTTACAATCACAAATTCCAATCTGCATTTCTGATCAGAATCCTCATCTATCTTACACAATAAGAAAATACTACCTATGACAGGAATATGTTCATTGGTGACAGTACATAAATTCCATTTTGATTTGATAATATGAGGCATAGTCTTATTTGGAAAGATTTTCTTCAATAAGCTTAGAGACAATAAGTTTACTGGACTACCTGTGTCCAACTGGAATTTAACCACATGATTATTAATAGACAAATTTTTACTCCAATCACAATTTTGTGAAACCTCATTGACCACTTCACCAATAAACAATTGATCAAAATCATCTTCTAAAACATTACTAGAAATATTAGATACCATTTTAACTCTACATCTATTTCTATAGTGGCCCAATCTGCCACATCTGTAACATTTAACAACCTTGTTTGTCTTGGAAAAACCACTTGAACTATTGGAATTAAAACCACTACTGGAACTGGGACCATTATTGCTTTGGTACTTTTTGGATTTAGGAATAAACTTCTGTGTAACTTTCATTACTGGAGCACTATCCTGTGTTTTATTGACATGATCCATTGAAGTCTCCACTGCCCGACACATGTTGACAGCTTTGTCAATGTCCAGCTTCTGTTCTTTTAACAACATCATTTGAAGTTTTTTGTTGGATAATCCTGCAATGAAGATATCACGCACCAATTCAGCACGTAGATTTTGAAATTTGCATGACAAGGATAAATTTTGAAGTTCTGTTACATATTCCATTATAGACTGTCCCTCTTGCTGCTTACATGTAAAGAACTTGTGTCTCACAAGAGTAATAGGACACTTTGCATCGAAATGCTCGGTGAACTTGGTCACCACTGTGTTATACACATATTGCTCAGAATCATTCATATTGAAGGAGTTGAATATCTCCATTCCACAGCCCCCCATACTATGCATGAGCATTGCAACACGCCGTTGGTCCGTTTCCTTGTCAAAGTTTGATGCAATTTCAAACATTTGATATTTCTTAAGCCATAGCTTCCACTCCTCTGCAAGATTAACAGCAGAGAAATTCAAAGGTGATACTCCTGCCACATTCATCATGGAGGCATTGCTTCCAGCTGGCAAGGAGGTTTTTCTATCCAAAGGAGACGTCATGCTTAGAGAAGTTAGAGATCCACAGTATCCAGACTTTCAAATCAAATTTTGTACTTACAATTTTTCACGCTGTGATTTTCACCTGACACCATGTTGAGTTTTTTAAATAAAAAGAAAAGAAAAACCCGATAGCTTTTCCAAATTCATAACAAGGGAATCATCTTTATTAATTTCTTCTTATAAAAAATTCCTCTAATCATTGTTTACATTGTGTGCGCCCGCACACTGGTCCCGAGTGCCGGGTCACACTGGACGACATATACAACATCCCCCTTCTTTTAGTCAATTATAGTACTGATATTGTTCAGAAAAGAAAAGAGGACGTCTGATAGAACGACCAGACTTGGTAGAGGGATTCTGCACAACCACTCTAGGAGTTTCAGGACTAGAATCACTAGAAACCCTGATTGGTGTACCAAACGGGGTATTGCCGAGAGACCTACAATCATTATTCTTTGGTACAACCTTAATATGAACCCTATTACGTTTAAAAGTAGAATTATTTTCATCCTCAACAACATAGGATCTGGGTTGATTACATTTAGAAAGTATTTTACCTCTAACCCAAGGTTTTGACATATCTTTCTTAAAATACACACTATCACCAATATCAACAGGTTTTAAATTATGAGAAGACTTATTGTAATAACGTTCATTGTTGGATCTATTGATATTGCTGTAATGTTTGACAATTTTTGGTTTCAGAATTTCCTCATGACATGGTAACTTAGTTCTTAAACTCCTTGAAAATAAAAGATTAGCAGGAGAAGGTAAATTGGTTTTAGGAGTATTTCTAAAATTAAGTATTGCAAGATATGGATCTGTACCATCATGTTCACACTTCTTTAATATATTTTTAACAATTTTTACATGCGCTTCTGCTAAACCATTTGATTTATGATGATAAGGACTTGAGCACACAAAATCAAATTCATATGATAAACTAAATTGCTTGAACAGTTGAGATGTGAACTGGGTACCAGAATCAGCAACTATTAACTTAGGAATACCATGCCTTGCAAAGATTGATTTCATATGAGTAATTATATGCTGAGCAGTTAAATTGTCTAATTTAACAATTTCAAAAAATTTACTATAATAATCGACAAGAATGAGATAATGAATTTTATTAAATTCAAAAAGATCACATCCTAATTTAATCCAAGGAAGTTCAGGGACTTCATGCGTTATCAAAGATTCTTTTGTATTATTTGGAGAAAAACTTAAACAAGCATCACATCTAGAGCACATCTCTTTGATTTGATTATACATATTGGGCCAAAAAATTACATGTTTTGCTCTATTACAACATAAATTCATACCCATGTGACCCTCATGAATTTTACAAAGCATCTCTTTCTGTAAACTTTTTGGAATCAAAAGAGAATTATTTTTAAAAATTATATCATCAATTACGTGTAAATCTTCACGATAAGTCCAAAAGACTTTTAACTCATTGTACAATTTATTCTTATCATTGGGCCAACCCTTGAAAATGACATGTCTCAGTAATTTATGTACCTCATCATTCTGAGATTCTCTTTTGATTTCATCTAGTTTACCTTTAGAAACTGGCAAACAATCTACAACAGAATTGACTTGACATACTATGTCCTGCTCTAAATTCACTAATAATTCTTTACTATGATTAGGTAAAGAAGCACGTGACAAAGTGTCAGCTAGAAAAAGTAATCTCCCAGCTTTATATTTCACTTGTAGATTATAATTTTGAATCTTCAACATCATACGTTGAATCCTGGCAGGAACAGAATTCATGGGCTTACAAAAAAGATTTTCTAATGCTTTATGGTCTGTTTCAACCAAAACTTTAGCACCAAAAATATATTGGTGAAATCTTACACATCCAAAAACAATAGCATACATCTCTCTTTCTATCTGTGCCCAAGACTTCTTCTGTGTAGGACTCAAGGATTTGGAAGCAAATGCAACAGGTTGCCCTTCTTGTAGCAAAACAGCACCAACACCTTCCACAGAAGAGTCAACAGACAAAACAATTTCCTTACTAGGATCAAATATCTTTAAAACAGGAGAAGAAGTTACAATTTGTTTCAATTTATTCAATGCATTTGTATGTTCTATGGTCCAAACAAATTCACTAGACTTTTTCATCAGTTCTCTTAGCGGAGCAGTAATATCAGAAAAATTAGGTATGAACCTTGACAAATAATTGAAAAAACCAATTATTCTCTCCAAATCCTTTTTGCATGTAGGATTTGGCATCTCAAGAACAGCTGATATTTTGCTTGGATCAATAGCCATACTGCGATTAGAAAAAATGTGACCTAAGAATTTTACTTCTTCTACACCTAGTTTACATTTCTCTTTATTCAACCTGAGACCTTGCTTACGAGCTATTTCTAACACTCTGTTTAGTCTCTTGTCATGTTCTTCCCTGCTTTCACCCCAAACAATGAGATCATCTATGTACAGAGCTACACCTGGCTCATTTTCAAATATAAAATTTATCCTTTCTTGGAAGGCTTCTGAAGAACATGACAAACCAAATGGAAGTTTCTTAAACATATACCTACCACCTAGAGGTGAATTAAATGTGCATAATTTAGCACTTTCACTATCTAATGGTATTTGCCAAAATCCACTATTACAGTCCAAAACTGAAAAATATTTGGCATTTGCCAAGTTGCTAGCTATTTGTTCAAAAGTGGGAATTGAAGAATTACTTGTCACAATAAATTGGTTTAAATATCTTGGGTCTAGACAAATTCTTAATTTATTATTAGGTTTCTTAACAACCACAATTGAATTCACCCACTCTGTTGGTTCTATAATTCTTGTTATTATCCCAGCTTTTTCCATTCTATCCAATTCTAATTTCAATTGGTCCTTCAAAGCAAATGGAATTTTCCTTTGACCATCTATACGTGGAATGGCATTATCTGACAACTTGATATGGTATTCGGGACCTATATTGCCAACCTGACTTGAAAAAACATCTGAATATTTTACAATAAGATCACTGTACTTGTTGCCGATACTGGCAATACGAGCAATTAAATTCAAATCAGTACATGTTTTCAATCCTAGAAGAGGATTACAATCCGTATTTACAATCACAAATTCCAATCTGCATTTCTGATCAGAATCCTCATCTATCTTACACAATAAGAAAATACTACCTATGACAGGAATATGTTCATTGGTGACAGTACATAAATTCCATTTTGATTTGATAATATGAGGCATAGTCTTATTTGGAAAGATTTTCTTCAATAAGCTTAGAGACAATAAGTTTACTGGACTACCTGTGTCCAACTTAAATTTAACCACATGATTATTAATAGACAAATTTTTACTCCAATCACAATTTTGTGAAACCTCATTGACCACTTCACCAATAAACAATTGATCAAAATCATCTTCTAAAACATTACTAGAAATATTAGATACCATTTTAACTCTACATCTATTTCTATAGTGGCCCAATCTGCCACATCTGTAACATTTAACAACCTTGTTTGTCTTGGAAAAACCACTTGAACTATTGGAATTAAAACCACTACTGGAACTGGGACCATTATTGCTTTGGTACTTTTTGGATTTAGGAATAAACTTCTGTGTAACTTTCATTACTGGAGCACTATCCTGTGTTTTATTGACATGGTCCATTGAAGTCTCCACTGCCCGACACATATTGACAGCTTTGTCAATGTCTAGCTTCTGTTCTTTTAACAACATCATTTGAAGTTTTTTGTTGGATAATCCTGCAATGAAGATATCACGCACCAATTCA
>NW_007382280.1:6642-10284 GCF_000475195.1 Diaphorina citri | reverse complement strand
CACTTCGGACTCGGGGCCAGGGCCGACATCGTTGATTGCTTGAACTTTGACTTCGTATTCTGTGTAGTAGAATTCAGAGGGAATTCGTACAACAGCAATACCAACGTTCCCGTATTCTTTGAGTGTTTCACTTTGGAATTCCGTGTCATTCTTCTTCCGCCAGAAAATCTTGTAGTAAATGTTAGGGGCGTTTTGCTTCTCACGTGGAAGAGGTTCCCAGGAGATGCTCAAATCGCCAATCTTACCTCCACCGCCTCCAATTCTACTAGGAGCTTGGTAGGGTTTATCAGCAGGCGTATTGTATTGAGGACTTGGCGAGGATGGCTCTCCATAACCCAATTCATTACCAGCAATGACTTTGAACTCATAAGTAGACCATGGAACAAGGACATTCTCAATACTTGCTTCTTTCCTTCCTGTATAGCGATCCACTTCCTTACCTATCACATGTTCAGACACATTGAACCACGTGCTATTCCAATTAGTCCTAGCAATGATCTTGTAGTGAGTGATGGGTCTTCCATTTGTTGCACCATCTGTCCACTGTATTGTAGCTGATGTCTTGTGTACCTCTACAACTTGAACACCACCAGGTAGACCAGGTGGTCCCTCTACTATGACAGTTGTCTTGGTGCTGATCTTCCCTACAGTGCTCTTGACAACACATTCATACTCTCCAGCATCTGCAAATGATGCATTGGTAATCTCAAGTAATCCACCATCAATGTTAATATTAGGAGTTTCTAGCTCATTCAAATCCATGTTGCCAATTCTCACACCATTGTGAGTCCAGATATATGCTACATCCAGCAGCTCTTCAGTGTGGGCAGAACATCTCAATTGTAGATTCCTATGAGCTGCAATTGTTATCTTGGGAGGTAGCTGTTCATAGTAACTAGGTCCATGCAGAACTATCAATCTGCCTTTGCTCTCATCCATACCATGTACATTGGTTGCAGTACAAGAGTAGATACCACTATCATCTCTTGATACAGGGCTGATGAGTAAGTTACCATTTTCAAATATTTTCCTCCTACCTCCAGAACCAATAATATTTCCATCCTTCTTCCATACAAACTTTGGTTTAGGGGCTGCCTCTGGGTTACAAAAAATGGTAACATTTCCACCTTCACCTGCATAGGTTTCACTCTCTAGGGGTCTTTTCTTGAAGCTTGGCTTCAAAGTGAGTACTCTGAGCTGAGCAGAGGAGTATCTAGTTTTCAGCTGGTTTTTAGCTCTACACTGATACATGGCTGGGTCTCTTTCTGGGTTCAAATAACGAATAGTAAGTACATTGTCCTGAATAAAGTACCTGTCTTGATCCTCTAATGGAAGAGTTTCCGAATTTAACAGTTCACCATTCCTGAACCAGCTGTAAGTAACATCAGGAACACCAAATGCTTCACAAGTCCAGGTTAGATCAGCTTGATTATCCATGTGTTTGTCTGTGAGAGGAATGGTGAAGTTGGGTTCTGCTTGAATGGAGATGGTCACACTGCTTTCAAGAGCAGATCTATCATTTGATGCCCGGCAAATATATTCTCCTTGATCTTCTACTTTCACATTTGGAATGGTCAGAATTCTGTTGAAATTCTCAAAGTAAGCATTTCTTGGTAGAGGACTACCTCTCCTGGTCCAGTTGTAGGATGGGACAGGATACCCAAAGGCAACACATTCTAATCTTACTTTATCACCAGCTTTAGGTGCCTCAGGGAATGTTTTGGGGAAATTGTTGGGGAATTTCAACTGTTGAAAGTTTGAATGTGGGAATACTTTGAGTGGGAAGAAAGGTCCATTTCTACCTGTGTCCGACACTTTACTTTGAACATTGCAGCTGTAGTTGCCAGCATCAATTTGTTCCAGAGCTGAGAAGTACAAAGCACCATCATATGATACAAACACACGTTTATCTTCTTCAACAAAATTGGGGAAATAATCACGAGCCCAATAATAGTTTACACCAGGGTAATTAGTGGGTGGATCACAAAACATGGCTTTACCCCAATTTTGGTTTCCAATTTCTGGAGCTCTTTTTAAATTGAACTCACCAATGAAACCAAATGCCAACTGAACACTTTCAGAAATGATTGAGCCAAATTTGTTGGATGCTTTACAGTGGTAAGATCCTCTATCTTCTACTTGTCTTGGATCATTTATGATCAAGTTGCCACCACTCAAAGTAAATCTTTTGTCTGACAAGGGGTCTATTAGATTAGCAACTAATCTATCCTGCACATAGTCTTCTTTAAACCATTCATAGGAAGGGTTCGGGTAGCCTCCTGCATAGCATGAAAGAGTAATGTCATTCAAAATACTTCTTTTTGATAAGTCAAACACAACATCAGTTGGTTGTTTGATAAAATAAGGACCTCTCGGTATTTTGTCTGGATTTTCAATGTCCATACCATACTGATATGTTCTGTCATCATTGAGTAAGTAATGAAGTTTCTGTATAGATGCTTCACAAATAAAAAGCAAAGGTTCCATTCCAGTTACTCGTTCAAAGCCCCACCTTTTCAAGCTTTGGGAAAAGGAGTATGCTAAGTAGTCCCTCTGAACATTGTCAGCAGGTTCTGGCAAGAATGCAGCATCCAATTCATTCAGATTTGTACCGTCTTCATTCACCCAGAGGTTTGGGCTTTGCTGAGTGCCTCCAAAGTACCACTTCCTACGCTGTGGGTCTTGCCAAAAGAGTTGATACATGATGAAACCATGTTCATCTGCATCATTAACGTTAGCAAGATCTGAATCTAGGGATTTACAATTCAGTTTTGCATCGTTTCTAGTTTTCAAAGGGGATTTGACAAATCTGTAGCATGAGTCACGGTATTGAACCCAGTGTTGGGGACAACGGAGCTCAAGCTCATCTATTGTTTGACTGAACACAGAGTGGAAACTTACGAATATGAAGAGGCAGCTCGAGATGAGAGACATGGTGGGCTTTTATACTGGATAACACTGCATTTATGTATGATATGTTTTAAAGATAATTAACAAGAAATTAATTAGTTTTTACTTTTTACTGAATAAGAATAATTAACTGCAAAACTGCCTTATTGCCCATCCCAAAGGACAAAACGTAAACAAACAACATAGGTACACCAAGCTATGTGACCTTGGAGGAGGAACAGGTTGTGAACAGAGCGCCAACTGTTGAAAAATATAAGCAAATGGAACATTCGAAAATCTTTCGTAATGTTTTTGCAAGGTCGTAACGCATGCCAAGTTGAAACAAGCGGGGCCCGTCCCTCCGGGAATTTTTCGATCTTGGTTAAAGAAAATCAGTATTTATGTACCTACCTATTTTATTTAATATTCAGTTTATTATTATTCTTGATTTGATTTTTTGATTTTACTTTCATGTAATGATTTAAAATCAAGACTAGAGCCCGTTCTCCCTTGATTCCCAATAGTAACCCATCAATTTATTGGCCTTGCTCGTTGCTCGGCGTAGCTTAACATAGGTGAACTAAAACCGGTCTTAAATTATCGACTAAAGTGTTATCTAAAACTTTCTCGCTTTGAGTTCATAGGTCGTCGCGACAAATTTCAAGATCAGAGCTCAATTGTGTGAGAAAATGTGAAAAAAAAATCCCACAATTACTCAATTAACTTTAAGTCACCCATCCATTTATTGGCCTT
>NW_007382280.1:0-1985 GCF_000475195.1 Diaphorina citri | reverse complement strand
AAATCTGTCGGGCAAGGATGTAAAACACTTCAGTACCTGAAGTTAACAAGTTACAATACAGTACATACATCATGGGTAATACATTTACCCAATCATTCAGACTTCATGAGAAAGCTACAAAGATATACAATGTACTAGACATTACTAGAAGTAGCGTTGTAGAAGCGGAATACAACGCCGGAGATCCACTCTTGAATTCTTTCTCCTCTCCCATCTGGAAGGTAATGGCGGGACTTGACATACGCCCGTCGCCTCCATTACTGAACGCTAGCACTCTCATATGATATCTCTTCCCGGGGGATAGATCGACAATGTCTGCGTCCAGCGTATTTCCCACAGGGATGATGGTATCGTTAGCGCGTGACATATCTTGATCTACTTCCCACACACGCACCTTGTATCCTATGATGGGTTCTTCTTCAAAACTAGGTGACACGTACCGCCACGTGACATGGACAGTGGTAGGGTTAATACCCTTGATATGCACTGCTGAGGGAGGCTTCTGAGGTGCCTTCCTGTACGTTCGTTCTAGATAGCGCTCACTCTCAGGACCTTCTCCTGCATTGTTATAAGCCATGACCTTGACATAGTACTTGGTGTCTGGTTGCAGACCTACAATAAGCGCCCAGTTCCGAGTGGTTCTGCTCAAGTAATACACAGCGGTCTCCTCCGGATTATCTTCCTTCCAGTATTTGATACGATGTCCTATCAGACGACCACGGATGTTTTCTCGAATAAGTTCGATCGGGTTCCAAGTGACATTGATAGCGGTACTGTTGAAACCTCTGGAGAAGACACCTTGTGGTGCTACCTGTGGCATATCCTCAGCACTGAATATAGTCACCACTTCGGACTCGGGGCCAGGGCCGACATCGTTGATTGCTTGAACTTTGACTTCGTATTCTGTGTAGTAGAATTCAGAAGGAATTCGTACAACAGCAATACCAACGTTCCCGTATTCTTTGAGTGTTTCACTTTGGAATTCCGTGTCATTCTTCTTCCGCCAGAAAATCTTGTAGTAAATGTTAGGGGCGTTTTGCTTCTCACGTGGAAGAGGTTCCCAGGAGATGCTCAAATCGCCAATCTTACCTCCACCGCCTCCAATTCTACTAGGAGCTTGGTAGGGTTTATCAGCAGGCGTATTGTATTGAGGACTTGGCGAGGATGGCTCTCCATAACCCAATTCATTACCAGCAATGACTTTGAACTCATAAGTAGACCATGGAACAAGGACATTCTCAATACTTGCTTCTTTCCTTCCTGTATAGCGATCCACTTCCTTACCTATCACATGTTCAGACACATTGAACCACGTGCTATTCCAATTAGTCCTAGCAATGATCTTGTAGTGAGTGATAGGTCTTCCATTTGTTGCACCATCTGTCCACTGTATTGTAGCTGATGTCTTGTGTACCTCTACAACTTGAACACCACCAGGTAGACCAGGTGGTCCCTCTACTATGACAGTTGTCTTGGTGCTGATCTTCCCTACAGTGCTCTTGACAACACATTCATACTCTCCAGCATCTGCAAATGATGCATTGGTAATCTCAAGTAATCCACCATCAATGTTAATATTAGGAGTTTCTAGCTCATTCAAATCCATGTTGCCAATTCTCACACCATTGTGAGTCCAGATATATGCTACATCCAGCAGCTCTTCAGTGTGGGCAGAACATCTCAATTGTAGATTCCTATGAGCTGCAATTGTTATCTTGGGAGGTAGCTGTTCATAGTAACTAGGTCCATGCAGAACTATCAATCTGCCTTTGCTCTCATCCATACCATGTACATTGGTTGCAGTACAAGAGTAGATACCACTATCATCTCTTGATACAGGGCTGATGAGTAAGTTACCATTTTCAAATATTTTCCTCCTACCTCCAGAACCAATAATATTTCCATCCTTCTTCCATACAAACTTTGGTTTAGGGGCTGCCTCTGGGTTACAAAAAATGGTAACATTTCCACCTTCACCTGCATAG
>NW_007382279.1:2426-9221 GCF_000475195.1 Diaphorina citri | reverse complement strand
AAGGTCTTGAACTGTCCTCCGATCTTCTGAGGCTGACATTTTCATGTAGACTGTTTTCTTTTCGTTAACTTTCAGCCCAAGTTCTTCTCCATTTCTTTCTATTTCCCTGTATGTCTCGATCAGTCGGTCTTTAGTTCTGGCGATGATTGCAACGTCGTCTGCGTACGCGCATATTTGTGTAGATTTGTTGAAGATAGTTCCTCTCTGGTCAATGGGCTGGATAGCTTTGTGTAGTGCTATGATAAAGAGAGTAGTAGACAGGCCATCCCCTTGTTTGACTCCGGATGTTATATCAAAAGGGTCGCTCAGAATTTTATCGATTTTCACCTTCGCTCTTGAGTTGGCCATGGTCATCATCGCTAGGTTGACAAGTTTAGGTGTTATTCCTATGTCTTTCAGGGCGTCTTTGAGTTTGGAGCGTTTTAAACTGTCAAATGCCTGTTTAAAGTCAATAAATTGAATGTGCAGGTCGATATCATACTCGTAACACTTCTCAAATATCTGTCTCACAACGAAAAGTTGGTCCGTGGTGCCCCTAGATTCTCGGAATCCACATTGATATTCGCCAATCTTGTTGTTTGCAATGTTCTTTATTCTATCATTGATGATGGTTGTGAGAATTTTATAGGAAGTGTTTAGCAGTGTTATGCCTCGATAGTTATCACATATAGTTTTATCACCTTTCTTATGGATAGGGCAGATGACTCCGGTACTCCAGCTATCTGGCATTTTCTCCTGCGTCCAAATGTCCTTGATTATATCTCTCAGGGCTTGTTCTAGTGCTTGTCCTCCATACTTAATCAATTCCGCAGCAATACCATCCTCTCCTGGTGCTCGATTGTTTCTTAGTCGTTGTATAGCTTTCTGCACCTCACTCAGGGTCGGAACATCATCTTCTTTGTTGGAGGTAATGGTGTCATCTGGCGCAGTGACCGCACTGGGTGTTTCATCAGTAGGGCTGTGTTTGTTGAGAAGTTCTTTGAAGTATGACGCCCATCGTTCCATTGTTTTCTTCTCGTCGGTGACAATTGACCCATGTTCATTTCTACAGCCTGCTATCTTGGGTTGGAATTCCTTCCTGATTTTCTTCATTGCTGCGTAAAATTTCCTGTCTTCACCTTCGTTGTTGAGGTCTTCGATTTCTTGTATTCCCCTGTTTAAACTTTCTCTCTTTTTCTTTTTCAGAATCTTTTTGGCGTCCTTTCTCAGCTTGCTATAGGTTTCTCTGTTGCCCCGTGTGTTCCTCGCCATCATGGTTTCTCTAGCTTTGTTTTTCAGCCTAATGATCTCCCTACAGTCTGCATCAAACCAGTTCCCGTTTCGTTCATTTTTCTCTTCTCCCACTATCTCCCTTGCTGCGTCGAGTATTGCTCCTTTAGTTTTGTGCCACTTTTCCTCCACGTTGTTGTTATCTGTCTGGTTTAGGTTTCGCTCGACAGCCTCCTGATACATTCCAAGAATGGTCGTGTTAATCTTCAGCGTGTTTGTGTCCCACTTTGTTTGCTTTGTCTTCTTTAGAGTTTGTACAGTGGATAGTTTTTCTTTTACTACCGTCTTCACCAGGTAGTGATCTGAGTCGCAGTTTGGTCCCCGGCAGGCTCTAACGTCCGTTATGGAGGAGTAATGTCTTCTGGACACCAAGACATGGTCAATTTGGTTAGCATCGTTTCTCCCGGGTATCATCCACGTTCCTAGGTGTATTCTTTTATGTGGGAAAGTAGTGCTCCTGATGAAGAGTTTGTTTCGGGCTGCGAATTCTGTTAGGTAATCGCCATTATCGTTATTATAGTCATGTAATGTGAACGGACCTGCCACACTACGTTGACTTTCCATTTTCCCGATTTTTGCGTTAAAATCCCCCATCACCAGGATCAGATCGTATCTTTGTATTCGGGAGAGAACTTCGTCCAATGTCTCGTAGAATCTTTCCTTGTCCTCATCTGATTTTTCTTCGGTGGGAGCGTGAGCTGATACGATTGAGACATTTCTGAATTTACCTTTAAGTCTGATTTTACATATCCGATCATTTACTGTATGGTAATCTAAAACACTGCCTCTCACCGTCTTGTTGATCAGAAATCCTGTGCCCAGCTGGCCGGTCTTACTGTCAGGTCCACTATAGATGAGGCTGAAGTCCCTTTTATCGATTCTCCCTTGACCCTGCCATCTGATTTCTTGTAAAGCCAATATGTCCAACTTGTACTTGAGCATTTCATCTGCTACCTCCTGCATTCTGCCTGCCTGAAGCATAGTCCTCACATTCCAGGTACCTAGTTTTAGTTCCGGTGCGTCAAATCCAATCCGTTGTCCATTATTCGAGTCCAAATTGAGTTTCCGTTGAGTCCAGTTCAGTCCGATCCGAGGCGCGTCTTGAGGCTTCGCAACAATTTGCCCCGCAGGGCGTTTTACAATATCGGGTGGTTAACCCTACGATCAACCCCCAACCTGGAGGACCAGTTCAGTAGTTAACGTCTACTGAAAAGACAGCCACTGGAATCATCCGCCTGGGACTTTCCACCAGTGACAGGCTATCTGCAGATGTAACATCTGGTCGATGGGGTCGCCACATCCCTACGAACACTTTCACAAATGGTGTTTCAAAAGCTAAAATTTCAGCACTTCCCAAAATTTCAGCTTCTCATCTTTAGCCGTCCAAAAAATAATCAGGGGTCCCCAGACTTTATAAACACTCTGTATAGCTATACGGAGTGTTGCAAAAGTCCGGGGACCCCTGAATATTTTTTGAACGGCTAAAGATGGGAATCTGAAATTTTGCATATAGTCATATCTCATAAAAAAAAAACCATTTTTTGCAGTGGTTCTCAAAATTCTATCTCTGCCAGTGGCGGCTCCAGGGGGGCCAACTTTATTTTTTTAAATGAGAACCCCCCTTTTGTAATACATTTTTGAAAACGTCGTAAAAATTGAAATACAATGGTGAAAAAAAGAGATAAATATCATTAATTTGTCGTTTTCAAATGAGAGCAAAATTACTATCGGAGGATTGATTATTGTTTTAAAAATTATCATTGCCAGCCTAGTTAGCTTAGTTGGTAGTGCGTCGGCCTTGTAAGCGCTAGGCCGCGGGTTCGATTCCCGCCCGGGGCGGATTTTATCCTGATGGGATATTGTTCGTTCTCGGAACGGCTGGCTTTCTCCTATCCTGTCTTCCTTCTCTCTTCGATTTCGGGACGATAAGACCATAGCAGTTACAGTTCCCTCTGTCAAACCTCTTAAAAAAAAAAAAACCTACGTCAATAGTTTGAAGAGACGCCCGGCATAAATCAACACGGAACAGAGTTTTGATGTTTTACTGATTTTTTTTTTTTTTTTTTTTTTTTTTTTTTTTTTTTATTTTATGTTAAAATTTTTTTTAGGGCATATTTTTCAATATGAATGGAAATCCAAAATGGGAAATGAACCGGACTTTCCCCCTTTAAATGAACCCTTAAAGATTTTAAGAATTAAACCTTTCCTAACTTTTTGACGAAGCGTTTCGCCGACCCCGTTCCCGCCTTTTTATTTTTTTACCAAAGATTAAACTTAATAAAAACTCCCACTGTCCTAAATCCATCCTCTCCATCCCAAATTTAGAAAAAATGTAACCCTATTTTTTTTTTTTTTTTTTTTAAGAGAAGGTTTTTTTTTTTTTTTTTTTTGAATCGAAAGTCCGCCCCCGTTCCCGCCGGTTTTTTTTTTTTTTTTTTTTTTAAATTTTTCTTTTTTTTTTTGACCCGTTTTTTTTATGGCCCTTTGGGTGGGGTAAATGTTTTAAAACCAACTGTTAAAATTTTTTAACAAACCCGTAACTTAAAAAGTTCCGGCTCCTATCCTCCCTGAAACCGTTTGGGGGTGAAACCCCCCCCCCCGGTTTGTTACAAACTTAAAATTTTTTAAAATTTTTGCCCAAAGCAAAAAATTAGGTCAAATGGGTTTTTTTTCAAAAACTCTAAAAAAACCCCCCTTAAAAAAAACTATTTTTTCCAATTTCGACTAAAAAAAAAAACCTAAAAAAAAACCCCAGAAACTTTTAAAAAAGGAAGGGAAGGTACAAAATCTAGAACGAATTATTTTTGGTATTAATGGGTTTTAAAAGGTAAAGACCAGTTTTTTCAATTTTAAAAAGGGGGGGTTGGCCCCCAGGGACAAAAAAAAATTTTGGAAAACCCTTTTTTATTAGCCATAAAAAAAAAGGAACCCGTTTGAGCCTTCTTTTTTAATCTTCGGTGTTCCTATGGGTTTTTTCCCAAATTGGAAATGGGGATGTTGGAAATGAAAAAATAAGACCAGGGGGGGTGGAAAACACGAAAAACCTAAAAAGGGACCAAAAAACTTTTTTCTGTCCCCCGTTCCTTTCGTTTTTTTTTACCACAAAGAAAAATTGGGGTTTGGGGACCCAACTTCAAGAAATTCCTTTAACCAATGGAACAACCCGTCCTTTCCCCCCCCCCAGGGTGCCAGGGCACCCCTCCCCCCCTTTTAATAAAAACGGAAATGGGGTTTTTCCCCCCCTTTTTTTGACCCGTGGGTTTTTTGTTTTTTCCCCGTCAACCCCCCTTTGGGGACCATTTTCTAAATAAATCCCCCCCCAAAAAATCCCCAAAATTTTCCCCCCCCAATTTGCGGTTCCCCCTTTTTTTTCCCCCCTTCAAAAAAAGGTTTGTTGTAAAAAATTTTCCCCCCTTTCGTCAAAAACCCCCTAAAATCAAACAAATCTAATAATTCACCCCAATCCCAAATTTTTTAAATGGTTTTTTTTTTTTCCCCCTTTTTTCCCGAAAAAAAAAAGGGGGGGTGCCCCCCCCCTACCCCCTTGAAAGGAAAAAACCCGTAAAAAACCCCCCTAAAAAATTGGGCCATTAAAAAAACTAAAAAAAGGTACCAACCCCAATAAAAAAAACCCAAAATTTTTTTTTACCCAAAACAAAATAAAAAAAGTTCATTCCCTTTTTGGTTTATAAAAAGAAAAAACGGCTTGTTTTTTTTTCCCAAAAAACCCCCCTTCAAAAAAAACCCCCGTAAAAGTTTTCTTTTCCCAACCAAGGGTTTTTTTCCCTTTTTTTTTTGGATCCAAAAGGGGTTTCCCCCCCCCCCCGGGGTTTAAAGTGTTTTTTTTTTTAAACTAAAAAAAAAACCCTGGGTAGGTTAAAAAATGGTTTTTTTTTAAAGTCCCCCCCCCCCCCTTTTTTTTTTTGAGGTTTCCCTTCCACCAAAAACCCCCCCCCCCTTTTTTTTTTTGGAAAAAAGGTTTTTTTTCCCCCAAGGAAAGTTTTCCCCCCCTAGGAGAAACCGTTTTTCCCCACCCAAAGGACCCAAAAAGCCCCTAAAGGCCCCTGGGGGTTGAAAACCCCGTCCCCCCCTTAAACCCCCGGAAATTGCCCCTCCCCCTTAAAAGGGGGGGAACGTAAGAGGAACAGGGGAAAAACCCCCCCCAAGGTCCCCCCCCCCCCCGTGGGTTTGGGGTAAAAGGGTTTTGACCCCCCCCCCCCCCTTTGGGGGGGGGAGGAAAACCTAAACCCAAGCCTTTAAGGGGGGGTTCCCCCCCCATTAAAGGTTTTGTTAAAATTTTTCCCCCCCTTTCCCCCAAAAGGTTAATACACCAAGTCCTTTTCCCTAATAAAAAAAAAAACTGGGGTTTGTTCTTAAAGACTTAAGGGGGGTTTTTTTTTTTTCGTTTTTTCCCTATAAAATGTAAACCCGCCCCCCTTTTCAAATTTTCGGGTGGGGTTAAGGGGGTAAACCCAAGCCTTTATCTTTTTAAAAAACTAAGTTTGCCCCCCCTTTCCCTTACCCCCCCCCCCGAAAACCGAAAAGAACCCTGGGAATACCCCCCCCCTCAAAAAATGTTTCCCCCTCCCAACCCCCCCCCTTTTTTTCCCTGTATAATTTGGGTTTTTTAAAAAACTTTTTAACCCCCCCATTTTTCCCCCCCCCTTTTTTTTTTTGGGTAGGTTAAATTTTGCCCTTTCCCAAAACTCCCCCCCCCCCTCCCTCAAAAAAAAAAAAAAAAAAAAAAACCCCCAAAACGTCCAATTGGATAAAATTTTTTAAAAAAAAAAACCCCGAAAAAATAAAAAAAATTTGGAAGGGGAGTTTTAAGGGAGTTAATGAGCGAAAATTTAAAATAAAAAAAAGGGGGTGGAACCCTCCCCAAAAGTTTTTTAAGGTTAGAGAAAGGGCGTTTCTTAAAAAAGGTTTTTCCCCTTCCAAGGAAAAAGGGGGGGCGGTTTTGTTTTTTTTTTTTTTCGGATTAAAAACCAATGGGTGACCCCCCCCCCCCCCCCCTTGGTCAGTTTTTCGGGTTTTCCAAGACCCTTCCCCCCCCCAAGGGGTTTTTCTAAAACAAAAATGGGGTTCTTTTTTTTTTAAATTTCCAACCCCCCCGTTGTTTTTTTTGGGGGGAAAAAGTAAAAAATTTTAAACCCCCCCAGGGGTAAATCCACCCCCCAACCCAAACCTTTTTTCCCCCCCCTTCGAGTTTAAACAAAATTCCAACCTCCTTTTTTGGGAAAAAACCCCGGGGTTTGAAAATTATTTTTTTTTTTTTGTTTTTTCCGGGGATTTTTTTTTTTTTTTTTCCCCCCTTTTTTTTTTTTTTTTTTTTGGAAATGGATCGTCAATAGTTTGTTTTAGGAAGATTTAGAGAGACACCCTCGACTTGTAAAAACGTGGGAAAGGAAAAAAGATTAAGGGATTACAATAAGGGGGGGTTCCGAAGGGGGTGTCTACCACCATAGTACTGAGCGACATAACGCAGGAGAAGTTAAGGTAGGAGGGGGATAGTTGGAGGGGCGG
>NW_007382279.1:0-655 GCF_000475195.1 Diaphorina citri | reverse complement strand
ATCAATCAATCAATCAATAGGCGCTACAGCCCGGGGTGGGCCTTGGCCTCCTCAACAATGCGCCTCCATGTGATACGGTCCTTGACCTTGGTTCCCCAGCCGGTTACTCTCATTGTCCTCAAATCACCCAGCACCTGGTCCATCCATCGAAGTCTTGGTCTTCCTCTTTTCCTTGTAGCAAAGATCTTGGCATTTGAGATCTTTTTGGGCATTCTGGCGTCTTCCATCCTCTGAACGTGCCCAAACCAACGGAGTCTTTGGGATTTCATGAACTTCACAATATCTTCACCGTTCAGTATTTCTAATATTTCCCGGTTGGTACGTATACGCCATTCTGCCTCGTTAATCTTAACGGCTCCATATATTCTTCGGATGATTTTGCGCTCGAATCTTCTTATCTTTTCTTGGTCTTGTACTGTAAGTGTCCAGTTTTCGCTCCCGTAGGTTATTACAGGTCGAACTAATGTCTTGTATATTTTCAGTTTGGTCTTTCTTCTGATCAGTTTGCTTTTCAGGAGTTTCAGGTTGGCGAAATAGGCTCGATTGCCTTTCTGGAGTCTTTCTTTGATAGAATAGCTTGTTTTTCCTTCGTTATTGACTAATTCTCCAAGATATGTGAATTCTGTTACTCCTTTGAATACTTTGTCATCTATTT
>NW_007382278.1:7210-9221 GCF_000475195.1 Diaphorina citri | reverse complement strand
GTGAGGGCTGTCCATTCGTTGTTCCACGACGAGATTATCTTTGATTTTATAAGAACTTTATAGTCCTGGATTTGCACTTTTTGAATCGGAGGAGAGTTCATTGTTAAAGCTTCTCGGGCGAGTTTGTCTGCCTCTTCATTGCCAGGTATTCCCACATGAGAAGGAACCCAGACAAATTCGAGGAGGAACGCTCTTCTGTGTTCATGGAGGAGATTCCTTATCTCCAGAGCGATAGGATTGGAGGAGAGAACATTTTGTAAGGATTTGAGGGCACTTAGAGAGTCTGAGTAGAGAACAAATTTGGGGGTAGGTACTTGAAGAGGAGTGGTAGATATAATGAAGGAGATTGCATACTGGATAGATATAAGCTCAGCATTACATATTGAAATGCGAGGGTCTAACTTGGCGCTGAATTTTGTTTCGTCACAACAGAATGCTGACGATACAGAGTGTTCGTTTTTAGATGCATCAGTGTAAATCTGCCGGTAACCTGGGAATTTTTGAGCTAGCTCGATAAAACAAATTCGGATTTCTTGATGGAGATTGACATTTTTATTGAACTTTAGCAGATCATAGTGAATGGTCGGTGGAGATAGAGTCCAGGGTGCAGGATGAAGTGGAGGGGAGTGAAAGTCCAGGGTGTGAGTATTAATGTTGTATTTTTCCAAAATTTGTTTTCCTCTTATTCTCAGAGGTTTTTCCAAACGCATTTTAGCGTCGTATAAGGTAAGGAAACTGTCATCTTTACTCAAATGGAAATGCAGGTGTCTAGGATCTCTCAGGGTGTTTAGTAAGTAGTTACTAATTAACATTTCACGGCGGAAGGAGAGAGGGGGTTCGCCTGCCTCGGATGAAATGCTCTTAATAGGGGAGCTTTTGAACGCGCCGAGCGCGAGACGAACGCCTTGGTGGTGAACGGTATCCAGAACTTTTAGGGACGAATCAGAAGCCGAACTATATACAATGGAGGCATAATCCAATTTTGATCTAATGTAACTGCGATATAATTGTAGCAGGGTTTTATAGTCTGCGCCCCATTTTATATTGCAAAACAGTTTCATTAGGTTGATACGTTTTAAACAATCTGATTTTAGTTCGCTGAGATGGTATTTGAAGTTGAGTTTTCTATCAAAATGGAGTCCAAGTAGCTTGATGTTATTGACAAAATGCAAAGGATGATCGGAGATTGAAAGCTGTGGATGGTCATGAACTTTTCTTTTCCCTACAAAAATGGATGGCTTGGCATTTCTGTGGGGAAAACAGGAAACCCCGAAGTGTTTGGTCCAATTTGTTAGGTTGTCGAGGGATGATTAACACAAGCTTCAATTTCGCTGATGAACTTGGATCTCATGAACAAGCGTGTAATCGTTCCGCGAAGATACATCCATTTACTTTAGGGGGTGAAATGTTGTCGACTATATCATTAATGGGCAATCAGGAACAGGGTGCAGCTCATAGAAAGCCCTTGGCAAATACCATTTTCTTGTACTTTAGGCTCGGAATAAACGGATCCAACACGCACGCGGAAAGTTCTGTTTTCATGAAGATCTTGATAAAGAACATTAGGTTACCTTGGAGATTTTGTCCCTGAAGGATTTCAACACCCTGTAAATCCAGGTTTTTCATAAGCGCGTAACAAATCTAAACTTACAGCAACGCAGTGTTCTTGTATTATGAAATGACAGGCATCATTGATTATGCCGAATTACGAAAGACACACTGAATTTAAATAAAAAATTCAGACTGTACCTAAAGAGTAAAATAGAGAGCAGACGTTTACTATTTCACCAGAATTTTAAATAAACAGGAGCCAATGTAAAAGAGGACATAATTTTCAGGGATTCCTAAAAAAAAAACAAGAAAACCGTTCTGTTTCAGTGACACGAGGTGTTTGCTGTGATAAAGGGAAGCATTACGGTCTACCTTGGAGGATCTGTGCTGGTCCCTGGAGGATTTCAACACCCTTGTAAATCCCAGGTTGTTTCATAAGCGCGTAACACAATCTAAACTT
>NW_007382278.1:0-1589 GCF_000475195.1 Diaphorina citri | reverse complement strand
TATTTTTATTTTTTAATGACCTAAACATGGTTAAGAAAAAAATAAAACCTGACCGATAGTAAAATAACTATAATAGTATTTTTTTCTGTAGAGGTCCTGTAGTGTGATCCCCTTTGGGGACGGAGGTAGAAGGCTTCCAAGTTTGAAGACCCGGACCATGCCCAGGCGAGCGCCGGAGTCCCTCGTGACGGGACATAATAGCGATAAACCTGGAATCAAAAATAGGTGGGACTATTGACCGTGACTACGTAAGAAATCCTTGCTATTAAGAATTTACGTTAAACATCGCGTAAGCAAGAAAAACTTCGCGTGTATTTGAACAAATTCGCGGAATTATCCTTTTTCTTTTCAAGTTTAAGGTAGTTTTTTTAAACGTGACTTTAGATTAACCTTATTTAAACCTTATTTGCTGGAAGCCTTTGCTTCTGACCGAGATAATCTAATGGGTATGACTACCTACTAAGTGCACTATAAATATTAATTGACTTGTTTCTCCTCAATCCTCCATATTTAGACTATTTAATTTCGAACAAATTACCTTTGCATATTTGGGAAGAGCTTTAATCCAAATTTAAATTAATTTACGATAAGTTTTTATTTTGGTGAGTATTATCGTTAATCGTTATGACCCTTAGGTCTGGCTTTAACGGTTTTTACGGTAAGTAAGAACATTCCCAGAGATATGTAAAGCTTCTTTTTTCTCTAGACTTAAAATAAGTTTACTGAACAAATGTAAATAAGAATGTGAAAGTATGGTCCATTTTCATGGTGTCCCCGTTACACCACACTTATCGAATAGACGTCCGAGAATGCCAAATCGAGGAGCGAGCTTGAATAGCCATCGTCTAACGACGTGCCACTAATCTGCAGCATAAAGTACGGCAAACCCTGATCTGTTCTAAACGTCCGGCACCTTGACTCTAAGTAATACTTGTCATAGTGTCTGACATTCTCAGGGATGAACAGTTACTATAATATTCTAACCAAAACTTAACCCTAAGCCTACTTACTTCTGGAGCGTACAAGTGTTATACCCAAAAGTTTATGTATTGATACATTACATTTATCCAAGATGAGTGACAATGTGCTGGCAGGGGTCCAGTATTTTTTTATTATTATCTATTTTTTTTTTTATTTATATTTATTAGAGTGTGCCAACATTGAATAATAATGTTATATACACTTTAGGGTAGGTACCTACTTACAATTTGAGTTTGGCCTTCTTGAGAAACTCAAGAACCGAGTTTTCGTCAATAGACAGACAGGAGTAAAGGTCATTAGGAGATCTGATATGTTGGTACTTATTACAAAATTTAAGAATGTGTTTGACAGTAACTCTACAGTTGCAGTTTTCACACTCGGGAGGAGGTTCTCTTTTCATCAAATGGACATGCGTTAGGTTTGTATGGCCGATTCTGAGACGTGTGAGGGAAACTTGTTCACATCTGGACATATTAAAAGAAGGAGTCCAGGGTTTGTTTTCAGGCTTTATGTCCCGGAGTTTATTTTCCGTGAGGGCTGTCCATTCGTTGTTCCACGACGAGATTATCTTTGATTTTATAAGAACTTTATAGTCCTGGATTTGCACT
>NW_007382277.1:8486-9222 GCF_000475195.1 Diaphorina citri | reverse complement strand
TAAGACTAGCTCCTAATATTTCTCTCAATGAAATTGATACTCAAAGTAATGACTTAAACGCTGAGTCAGACGATGAAAGAAATGAAGAATCAGATTCTCTGAGTAATGCCGCTTGATAAAACTGATTGTGAAATAAATACGAATTTACGTTTTCCTTTTGTCCACGTGTTATCCCTGTTCTTTATCCTTATGCCGTGTGATTACGTCGTCACTAGTCTTCGGGACCATTATGTGATTTACGTTTATTTCATGGTTCTTCCTTAAAACTATTGAACGTCGTCACTAGCCTTTGGGCCATCATGTGATTTACGTTTGAGATCCTTTACCTAGTACCTACCTACCCCTTATCTTATGATGAACGTTGTCGCTAGCCCCACTGGCCATTATGTGACTTAACGTTTGTGGAAGCTGTGATTCAAGTGTTTGTATAGAGACTGTCAACTCTCTAAGTGTATCAAAGTGACTGTATAGAGACTGTCAACTCTCTAAGTGTATCAAAGTGACTGTATAGAGACTGTCAACTCTCTAAGTGTATCAAAGTGACTGTATAGAGACTGTCAACTCTCTAAGTGTATCAAAGTGACTGTATAGAGACTGTCAACTCTCTAAGTGTATCAAAGTGACTGTATAGAGACTGTCAACTCTCTAAGTGTATTAAAGTGACTGTATAGAGACTGTCAACTCTCTAAGTGTATTAAAGTGACTGTATAGAGACTGTCAACTCTCTAAGTGTATT
>NW_007382277.1:0-345 GCF_000475195.1 Diaphorina citri | reverse complement strand
ATTGGTAAGGTAGGAAGACCATCTAGTCTTGTTGTACCTACTGTAATCGATACAGAAATTGTTCCGCTTGAAGTTGTGCGTGACACAGCAACTCAAAATATGATAAAATCAGCACGATATGATAAGAGTCGCTTTGATAGAGGAAAAGCTAAAGTAAAACCTATGTCTGTAGGTGATCTTGTATTTATTCAAAATGAGCCTCGTAATCAAATGAAGTTGAGCCCTAAGTTTAAAGGTCCTTTTAAAATTATTGAAGTACTTGAACATGACCGCTACTTGTTGAAATCGTTAACAACCAAACGTACCTACAAATATCCTCATGAGAAGCTAAGACTAGCTCCTAAT
>NW_007382276.1:0-9222 GCF_000475195.1 Diaphorina citri | reverse complement strand
TCAGCCATGACAAAATTTTAACATGAATATCAATGTGATAAATGTGAAAAACTGAACTTTATTGAAAAACTCAACTCAGATTTTTTACATTATCAGTTTTATTATAGTGCACATTTAACTAACTTTCCAATTGTAATATAGTCTTTCATGGAACTGATTTATGTACCTAAGTATTTACTTAGTAGGTAACTATTTAGATGGATTTGATGGATTTGCCTTATCACTTGCATGATATATTAAGTCACATTTGGTTTTTACAAAGGAAATTAGTAATACTAGTTTTATTATAGCACACACGTTTAACTTTCTTTAACCGACGCGACTTAGAAATAATAGAAATTTAAAAATTACCGCCTTTTATCTTTAAGCGCTATGTAGTGGAGAACATGGAAACTTCACCCGAATAGTGTCTGAAGAAAGCCGGTCCGAGGAAACTTTAATTTTTAATTCGACAATCGACAGTAACATCTCACAACATGTTATGTGTTATTATTTTGTAGTAGGCAGGTACTAGGTACACGTATAGGTATTTTAATTTATTATACAGGCACAAATTCAAAACTTGGTAGGTAGGTAGGTAGGTAGGTAGGTAGGTAGATAAATACACAAAAAATAGGTTTTAGGTCCGTAAAATTTAAGATGATAAGTTCATTTTATAAAAATAATTATTAGCTATATCTAAAGTTATTATTATTATTATTACTATTATTATTATTATTATTATTATTATTATTATTATTATTATTATTATTATTATTATTATTATTATTATTATTATTATTATTATTATTATTATTATTATTATTATTATTATTATTATTATTATTATTATTATTATTATTATTATTATTATTATTATTATTATTATTATTATTATTATTATTATTATTATTATTATTATTATTATTATTATTATTATTATTATTATTATTATTATTATTATTATTATTATTATTATTATTATTATTATTATTATTATTATTATTATTATTATTATTATTATTATTATTATTATTATTATTATTATTATTATTATTATTATTATTATTATTATTATTATTATTATTATTATTATTATTATTATTATTATTATTATTATTATTATTATTATTATTATTATTATTATTATTATTATTATTATTATTATTATTATTATTATTATTATTATTATTATTATTATTATTATTATTATTATTATTATTATTATTATTATTATTATTATTATTATTATTATTATTATTATTATTATTATTATTATTATTATTATTATTATTATTATTATTATTATTATTATTATTATTATTATTATTATTATTATTATTATTATTATTATTATTATTATTATTATTATTATTATTATTATTATTATTATTATTATTATTATTATTATTATTATTATTATTATTATTATTATTATTATTATTATTATTATTATTATTATTATTATTATTATTATTATTATTATTATTATTATTATTATTATTATTATTATTATTATTATTATTATTATTATTATTATTATTATTATTATTATTATTATTATTATTATTATTATTATTATTATTATTATTATTATTATTATTATTATTATTATTATTATTATTATTATTATTATTATTATTATTATTATTATTATTATTATTATTATTATTATTATTATTATTATTATTATTATTATTATTATTATTATTATTATTATTATTATTATTATTATTATTATTATTATTATTATTATTATTATTATTATTATTATTATTATTATTATTATTATTATTATTATTATTATTATTATTATTATTATTATTATTATTATTATTATTATTATTATTATTATTATTATTATTATTATTATTATTATTATTATTATTATTATTATTATTATTATTATTATTATTATTATTATTATTATTATTATTATTATTATTATTATTATTATTATTATTATTATTATTATTATTATTATTATTATTATTATTATTATTATTATTATTATTATTATTATTATTATTATTATTATTATTATTATTATTATTATTATTATTATTATTATTATTATTATTATTATTATTATTATTATTATTATTATTATTATTATTATTATTATTATTATTATTATTATTATTATTATTATTATTATTATTATTATTATTATTATTATTATTATTATTATTATTATTATTATTATTATTATTATTATTATTATTATTATTATTATTATTATTATTATTATTATTATTATTATTATTATTATTATTATTATTATTATTATTATTATTATTATTATTATTATTATTATTATTATTATTATTATTATTATTATTATTATTATTATTATTATTATTATTATTATTATTATTATTATTATTATTATTATTATTATTATTATTATTATTATTATTATTATTATTATTATTATTATTATTATTATTATTATTATTATTATTATTATTATTATTATTATTATTATTATTATTATTATTATTATTATTATTATTATTATTATTATTATTATTATTATTATTATTATTATTATTATTATTATTATTATTATTATTATTATTATTATTATTATTATTATTATTATTATTATTATTATTATTATTATTATTATTATTATTATTATTATTATTATTATTATTATTATTATTATTATTATTATTATTATTATTATTATTATTATTATTATTATTATTATTATTATTATTATTATTATTATTATTATTATTATTATTATTATTATTATTATTATTATTATTATTATTATTATTATTATTATTATTATTATTATTATTATTATTATTATTATTATTATTATTATTATTATTATTATTATTATTATTATTATTATTATTATTATTATTATTATTATTATTATTATTATTATTATTATTATTATTATTATTATTATTATTATTATTATTATTATTATTATTATTATTATTATTATTATTATTATTATTATTATTATTATTATTATTATTATTATTATTATTATTATTATTATTATTATTATTATTATTATTATTATTATTATTATTATTATTATTATTATTATTATTATTATTATTATTATTATTATTATTATTATTATTATTATTATTATTATTATTATTATTATTATTATTATTATTATTATTATTATTATTATTATTATTATTATTATTATTATTATTATTATTATTATTATTATTATTATTATTATTATTATTATTATTATTATTATTATTATTATTATTATTATTATTATTATTATTATTATTATTATTATTATTATTATTATTATTATTATTATTATTATTATTATTATTATTATTATTATTATTATTATTATTATTATTATTATTATTATTATTATTATTATTATTATTATTATTATTATTATTATTATTATTATTATTATTATTATTATTATTATTATTATTATTATTATTATTATTATTATTATTATTATTATTATTATTATTATTATTATTATTATTATTATTATTATTATTATTATTATTATTATTATTATTATTATTATTATTATTATTATTATTATTATTATTATTATTATTATTATTATTATTATTATTATTATTATTATTATTATTATTATTATTATTATTATTATTATTATTATTATTATTATTATTATTATTATTATTATTATTATTATTATTATTATTATTATTATTATTATTATTATTATTATTATTATTATTATTATTATTATTATTATTATTATTATTATTATTATTATTATTATTATTATTATTATTATTATTATTATTATTATTATTATTATTATTATTATTATTATTATTATTATTATTATTATTATTATTATTATTATTATTATTATTATTATTATTATTATTATTATTATTATTATTATTATTATTATTATTATTATTATTATTATTATTATTATTATTATTATTATTATTATTATTATTATTATTATTATTATTATTATTATTATTATTATTATTATTATTATTATTATTATTATTATTATTATTATTATTATTATTATTATTATTATTATTATTATTATTATTATTATTATTATTATTATTATTATTATTATTATTATTATTATTATTATTATTATTATTATTATTATTATTATTATTATTATTATTATTATTATTATTATTATTATTATTATTATTATTATTATTATTATTATTATTATTATTATTATTATTATTATTATTATTATTATTATTATTATTATTATTATTATTATTATTATTATTATTATTATTATTATTATTATTATTATTATTATTATTATTATTATTATTATTATTATTATTATTATTATTATTATTATTATTATTATTATTATTATTATTATTATTATTATTATTATTATTATTATTATTATTATTATTATTATTATTATTATTATTATTATTATTATTATTATTATTATTATTATTATTATTATTATTATTATTATTATTATTATTATTATTATTATTATTATTATTATTATTATTATTATTATTATTATTATTATTATTATTATTATTATTATTATTATTATTATTATTATTATTATTATTATTATTATTATTATTATTATTATTATTATTATTATTATTATTATTATTATTATTATTATTATTATTATTATTATTATTATTATTATTATTATTATTATTATTATTATTATTATTATTATTATTATTATTATTATTATTATTATTATTATTATTATTATTATTATTATTATTATTATTATTATTATTATTATTATTATTATTATTATTATTATTATTATTATTATTATTATTATTATTATTATTATTATTATTATTATTATTATTATTATTATTATTATTATTATTATTATTATTATTATTATTATTATTATTATTATTATTATTATTATTATTATTATTATTATTATTATTATTATTATTATTATTATTATTATTATTATTATTATTATTATTATTATTATTATTATTATTATTATTATTATTATTATTATTATTATTATTATTATTATTATTATTATTATTATTATTATTATTATTATTATTATTATTATTATTATTATTATTATTATTATTATTATTATTATTATTATTATTATTATTATTATTATTATTATTATTATTATTATTATTATTATTATTATTATTATTATTATTATTATTATTATTATTATTATTATTATTATTATTATTATTATTATTATTATTATTATTATTATTATTATTATTATTATTATTATTATTATTATTATTATTATTATTATTATTATTATTATTATTATTATTATTATTATTATTATTATTATTATTATTATTATTATTATTATTATTATTATTATTATTATTATTATTATTATTATTATTATTATTATTATTATTATTATTATTATTATTATTATTATTATTATTATTATTATTATTATTATTATTATTATTATTATTATTATTATTATTATTATTATTATTATTATTATTATTATTATTATTATTATTATTATTATTATTATTATTATTATTATTATTATTATTATTATTATTATTATTATTATTATTATTATTATTATTATTATTATTATTATTATTATTATTATTATTATTATTATTATTATTATTATTATTATTATTATTATTATTATTATTATTATTATTATTATTATTATTATTATTATTATTATTATTATTATTATTATTATTATTATTATTATTATTATTATTATTATTATTATTATTATTATTATTATTATTATTATTATTATTATTATTATTATTATTATTATTATTATTATTATTATTATTATTATTATTATTATTATTATTATTATTATTATTATTATTATTATTATTATTATTATTATTATTATTATTATTATTATTATTATTATTATTATTATTATTATTATTATTATTATTATTATTATTATTATTATTATTATTATTATTATTATTATTATTATTATTATTATTATTATTATTATTATTATTATTATTATTATTATTATTATTATTATTATTATTATTATTATTATTATTATTATTATTATTATTATTATTATTATTATTATTATTATTATTATTATTATTATTATTATTATTATTATTATTATTATTATTATTATTATTATTATTATTATTATTATTATTATTATTATTATTATTATTATTATTATTATTATTATTATTATTATTATTATTATTATTATTATTATTATTATTATTATTATTATTATTATTATTATTATTATTATTATTATTATTATTATTATTATTATTATTATTATTATTATTATTATTATTATTATTATTATTATTATTATTATTATTATTATTATTATTATTATTATTATTATTATTATTATTATTATTATTATTATTATTATTATTATTATTATTATTATTATTATTATTATTATTATTATTATTATTATTATTATTATTATTATTATTATTATTATTATTATTATTATTATTATTATTATTATTATTATTATTATTATTATTATTATTATTATTATTATTATTATTATTATTATTATTATTATTATTATTATTATTATTATTATTATTATTATTATTATTATTATTATTATTATTATTATTATTATTATTATTATTATTATTATTATTATTATTATTATTATTATTATTATTATTATTATTATTATTATTATTATTATTATTATTATTATTATTATTATTATTATTATTATTATTATTATTATTATTATTATTATTATTATTATTATTATTATTATTATTATTATTATTATTATTATTATTATTATTATTATTATTATTATTATTATTATTATTATTATTATTATTATTATTATTATTATTATTATTATTATTATTATTATTATTATTATTATTATTATTATTATTATTATTATTATTATTATTATTATTATTATTATTATTATTATTATTATTATTATTATTATTATTATTATTATTATTATTATTATTATTATTATTATTATTATTATTATTATTATTATTATTATTATTATTATTATTATTATTATTATTATTATTATTATTATTATTATTATTATTATTATTATTATTATTATTATTATTATTATTATTATTATTATTATTATTATTATTATTATTATTATTATTATTATTATTATTATTATTATTATTATTATTATTATTATTATTATTATTATTATTATTATTATTATTATTATTATTATTATTATTATTATTATTATTATTATTATTATTATTATTATTATTATTATTATTATTATTATTATTATTATTATTATTATTATTATTATTATTATTATTATTATTATTATTATTATTATTATTATTATTATTATTATTATTATTATTATTATTATTATTATTATTATTATTATTATTATTATTATTATTATTATTATTATTATTATTATTATTATTATTATTATTATTATTATTATTATTATTATTATTATTATTATTATTATTATTATTATTATTATTATTATTATTATTATTATTATTATTATTATTATTATTATTATTATTATTATTATTATTATTATTATTATTATTATTATTATTATTATTATTATTATTATTATTATTATTATTATTATTATTATTATTATTATTATTATTATTATTATTATTATTATTATTATTATTATTATTATTATTATTATTATTATTATTATTATTATTATTATTATTATTATTATTATTATTATTATTATTATTATTATTATTATTATTATTATTATTATTATTATTATTATTATTATTATTATTATTATTATTATTATTATTATTATTATTATTATTATTATTATTATTATTATTATTATTATTATTATTATTATTATTATTATTATTATTATTATTATTATTATTATTATTATTATTATTATTATTATTATTATTATTATTATTATTATTATTATTATTATTATTATTATTATTATTATTATTATTATTATTATTATTATTATTATTATTATTATTATTATTATTATTATTATTATTATTATTATTATTATTATTATTATTATTATTATTATTATTATTATTATTATTATTATTATTATTATTATTATTATTATTATTATTATTATTATTATTATTATTATTATTATTATTATTATTATTATTATTATTATTATTATTATTATTATTATTATTATTATTATTATTATTATTATTATTATTATTATTATTATTATTATTATTATTATTATTATTATTATTATTATTATTATTATTATTATTATTATTATTATTATTATTATTATTATTATTATTATTATTATTATTATTATTATTATTATTATTATTATTATTATTATTATTATTATTATTATTATTATTATTATTATTATTATTATTATTATTATTATTATTATTATTATTATTATTATTATTATTATTATTATTATTATTATTATTATTATTATTATTATTATTATTATTATTATTATTATTATAAAAAAATTTTAACAAAAAAAAAAAACAAAAAAAAAAAAAAAAAAAATTTGACGAATTAAACCCAAAAAAAAAAAAAAAAAAAAAAAAAAAACCTAAATTAAAAAGTCTAGTTTTGTAATAGTTGGAGCACAATTTACAAAAACTAAAATTTGATTTATCAAAAGTTCAAATCAAAGAATAAAAAATAATAGATTGAAAAACAAAGAAGGTAGGTAAGTTCTTTGTTTTCTTAACTTTTTTTTTAGTTTTTTTTTTCAATAATATTCTACATAATTATATCAAGACATTTTACACATATTCTTGCTTTTTGAAATAATAATAATAATAATAATAAGTGCTTATTTATACTGCTTGCAACTTGCATAGGACTGAAAAGTCCCTTTACTCCAGCAGTAGGCTACTACTATTATTGTGGTCAAATTTTCAAACAATGTTGACGATAAAATTCCATACCTCGGCTGAGATTGAACCCATGCCCTCCTGATTACCAGGTGAGTGTCTTGACCACTACACCACCAAGGCAGGTTTTAAATTTAAATACAGTTTTTAAATTTAATAAATATTTAATAAAGCATTGTAGATGCCTAATCAGTTTCTGGATGGAAAAGTATGTACCGATGCCCAAATTTGTTTTCACAGTAAAGTTGAAAGTAGGTACCTATAGACCAAACAGTTACCTACATTATTTAAGTATTACAAGGACTTACCTGTGAAGTTTTTAATGATGTCTTCAGGCATTTCCCAATCCTGTAGGAGTTTGAGAGTTTCT
>NW_007382275.1:5165-9222 GCF_000475195.1 Diaphorina citri | reverse complement strand
CTACCATTAGAACTTAGAACAAGAATGCTTAAGTGTTACATATTCTCCACTTTGTTGTACGGAATGGAAGCATGGACTTTGAAGAAGGCAGACGTGAAGAAGATCCAAGCATTTGAGATGTGGTGCTACAGGAGAATACTCAATATATCATGGGTTGACAAAGTTACCAATCAAGAAATCTTGAGAAGAATGTGCAAAGAAACAGAGCTAGTCAATATCATTAAAGCAAGAAAGATGCAATATTTTGGTCACCTAGTAAGGGGAGAAAAGTACGGAGTGCTACATCGTATCTTGGAAGGAAAAATCTGTGGGAAGAGAAGCAGAGGAAGGCGCAGGACCAGTTGGTTGCAAAATCTGAGGGAGTGGTACCAGTACAACACCGAGGAACTTTTCAAAGCTGCTAAGAACCGCCATCACATAGCCATGTTGATTTCCAACCTTCGATAGAAGAGGAACATTAAGAAGAAGAATAATGGCACTATTTTCCCCATAAGGTCCGCCAATCACGCTCCGTCTAAATCTGTGTCCACACATAGTCGGCCTTCTCGATCGACCGCCGCGCCAACTGAAATCGTACACTGCCTCGACAACATAGATTCACCTCTTCACCCCGTCGATCGACGAGGTCGACTAAGTGTGGACACAGCTTGATAGAGCTGGATCTCAAGCTTTTTCCACCACACACGTTAAGATCGTCTGACCTGACCTAGATCTCACAGGCCTAGGTGTCAGCGTGAGTGGACGGCATAAGGCCCATTCAATGTGAAGCTACCCGCTTCCTAACATTAACCACACCCAAGTCACCCAGCTTGAATGGGACCAGAAAAAAAAAAACAGCAGCTCGCGTTCCGAGAACGAACCTAGGGTCAGGCACTCACGCTCGGACCGTCTGCCAGCTACGTAGGTACCTACCTTAATACAGACCTATGTATAGGCATTTATCCTGATGGGATAATGTTCGTTCTCGGAACGGCTGGCTTTCACCTATCATTCTGTTCCCATGTCGTTGTCTGACTGTCCTTCTCTCTTCGATTCGGGGGTTGATTCTGAAAACAGGATATGCTATATTCCATGACGCAAAAATTACAAGTATCAATCCTGCTAGTGGTCAGAAAATCCTATATCGCCCTGAAATTTTACGGAGACATTTCTTCGAAAAAGAAGGGTAAATATTAACTATATAATCAAAGATACAAAGACATATGGTGCGGGCCGCTGGCATTAAGCGTTTCGAAAGTCGAAGCTTTGCAACCGTTCTTTAATCATAATGGAACTCTCTTGTCGGATTCTTCTTACATAAATGATAGATTTAGCGAGAAATTTCTTCCTGAGAAGCAGGAACTCAGTTTATCGTCTCATGCTTTCTTATGGAGAACTGGTTATTAATTTTGAAAATCTTTAAATTAGCCAAAGCGAAAATAGAGTGCAATTTGCCAACTATGGAAAGCATCCTCATTGGTCAGGTTATGAGTGTGAACAGAGGAAGACTAATGGGCCAAATGTGCGCAGAGCCTCTATAGGTTTGTATATAAAAACTTCTGGACTTTCCCTAAATTTTGAACCCAAGGTTCCAATATTATATACGACATACCTTGGAATGCATGAATTTTATAACCTTACCCAGCTCTCTGGAGAAGTTCCAGACAGATGAGCCAGACGCACAGCGGAATTCTCAAGAATGGGTCGCCCATCTTGCTATACAAAACAAGCGCATGAAAGTTCTTAACTTCATGTGGTTCACTGGTAGTCATTAGCATACAAACCCTCGCCTCGCTCGCGCTTGACACGATGATAACAATTTCCCCGCCAATTAAATCGGGATCGCACACTATGGCGATTCGCTGGTAACAACATTGGGCGTCATCTACATATCTGCTATGCTAGCTATTTCATAGGCCTGGATTATTAAAGGCTAGTATAGATATCACTCATGAGGATGGCTTGTGAACTTAATTCAAAGTCATCGCCAAACGGAGCGATAAAAGTGTTAACCCCCCATCGCATTAAAGCCCTATGTTATTGAACTGATCACATTGATCGTAGCCTAGAATATATGGGAATCCTATGTACAAAAATTATTGATAACGGACACCGCAGTACTCTCGCAGACCACGAATGCTGGGTTATATATGGTTCTTTTAATAGCATAGTCTTCACAGCATTATTGTTCCCTTTATATGACATTAGGCACTGATCTATATAACGATTTTCTTCTTGATTCTAGTGAAATTATGTACGTCGGAGATGTCGAAATAGCAGTTTATTGCGTTCTCAATTGGTGAAGATGCGAAGGGGTATCCTCATGCCTATATTACGTGTTATCAATTATCTCGACTTCTCGAAAATTATGACTCCCTTACACCCAATATAGTTGTAAAATCCTTTATCGGTTATTTTTAAATATAAAAAAAAAAAAAAACATGTACAATATTTGTTACAAAATATGTACATTTGTAAGTCGCGTCCCTTATCACGTGTGTGGCCTCTTGGAAAAGATAGTCCAAAATTTAGGAGCCTAGATCCAGAATGTGGGTCTAGGCCATGGGCGTACTCCTGAACAGGTCTACCTGATAGTGTGTTCTGCCCTCGTGCTGGCCATCGGAGTACTCACAGGGTAATAAGAGTCAGTATCCTGATCATATGGTAGAGAAGAACTTTTTCGCCAAGGTAATCACTCAAGGCTACGCATGTCGGCAAAAGCCACCCATCTGAAAATCCGCTATAGAATCCGTATTGAATTCCTACAAGGTCGGCTGGTAAAATGATGTATTCGTGATCCTGAGATAGGAGATACGATTCTCTGGAAAACTGTGGACATAGAGGCGCACTCGTAAGATCTGCGTTAACTTCTTTCTTTCTCGAATTTTGGGAGGAATAATAAGTAGAACCTCTATAGCACATTAAGTTCCCTACTATCAAAATAAATCTCTTAAAAAAAAGCATTGTTTCGTACTCAGTTCAGCCCGCAGGAAAATGATTCGCATGTATGTTGTATTAGCGCTATAGAAGAGATTGGGAAAAAGTCGCATCATCATAAGAATGTTTTGTGACTGGTTAGTAGGGTATATAAGATAATTAGAAGGAATAGAAATGAATTTGTTAGTCATGTACGGATAACAGAAGCGGAAACATGCTTGAGTAATTGCACACTTGACTAGAAGCACAGTTAGCCGTGTAGATAAGTCCCAGAGAGTATGCTTTCTGCTAGTTCCTTAGCCTCTTGAGAGTGGTAAGTGCGTTCTAGGTCAGTGGATAATCGCAGCCAAGCACACCGAGAAATTGTATACTATCCGAATGTCAGCCACTTCACGTATATAGAGTACAGTCAAGACCTGACAGGATGTATACCAGATTTAGCGCAGAGAATCCACCTTTGTCTCGGTATATATAACCTCCGTTAGAATTCTTATTCCTAAGGTAATATGCAAGTGTCAAGTAGTCCCAGCACAAGTGTTATAAAACAAACCTGGGTGGGAATAAATATTTCCATTTATTTGATTATATACGTGTGGCTCAGGCATGACCGATAGGTCAGGTTGTGTACGCTAGTATCGAGTCATAACAGAACGGCATGTACAAGTTGAGTTTGGTGTTCTAAAACCACACCATGATCTTATCGCTAGAAGTAATAGCTCTAGATGCTTATATGGTATATTATGCGGCAGGGTGATGATGTAATCGAAACTAGTTAATATATATTATATATTTATTATTGTGTTTTTATTCTTGTAAGATGTTTGCTATGTATTGGTGAATACTGTTCATATATTATAGTACTTATCGGTCGCCCGAAATCGCGAAAGAGAGAAGAAGGATTATCAGTATTGGAAAGCACAGCCGTCCGAGGAACCGCAACATTATCCCACCAGGATAAAATCTGCCCGGGGCGGCGCGTATCGCAACCGCTGAGTCGGAACCATACGCGCATTACAAGGCAAGCGCACTTACCAACTAAGCTAACTAGGCTGGCGTTATTCATATTGAAAAAGTTTCTCAGTAATAGAAAGGGTTATGTAATGAGCTAATGGACAGGGTACCAATAAACGAGATATCGTGA
>NW_007382275.1:0-4664 GCF_000475195.1 Diaphorina citri | reverse complement strand
CCCCCCCCCAACCAGATAAACAAGATAATTTTTTGAGGTAAACAAGAATAAAAACTTGTCAAGAAGCAAATATAAACGACTAGCTTTATACCTGATAAAACTTGTTTAAGAACTTTATAACAGCTAAACGCTAGGCGGAAACCAGGTTTCCAAGCAAGAGCCTTACCGCCCGAAACCATTATAGCACAGACAAGAAAGAAGCTAAAGCCCTGCTATTCTAGAATCGTGAGGGAACCTACAAGCCTCGACTGCTAAACAAACCACAATAGTAGAGACCCCCTATCAAGATAAGATAACCTAAAAGACTCGCCAAAACTATCATGGTTTTCATAGCTTCTAAATCCCTAGGAGTGCATATTACGCTAAGTGAATTAAAGTCGTACTTCAAGACTAACCAAGAATGTTGGCCAAGACCAACTAGACAAGAATAGAGGCTCATAGTGGGGCCGACATCCTGACGCCAAAGAGAATAGAGGTCGGTTTTGGCTATAACTAATTGTTAGTCAATCCCTCCCATAAGCCATAGCTCGTAGGCATAATCCCTAATCAACAAGTACCGTACTGTAATAATGGCAAAAATATGGTAATGTGAACTTTGAACACAACCTACGACACGGCAATACACTTCATAATGGTCTGACACACACGAGACTACATGAATACATTAAACAGATACAAAGAAATAACCGTACATGGCACAGGGGACATATTCACTCCATTATATAATCTTACATCGTTGGCAAATGTTCTCACTTTTGAACTGTTACTGTAATTACAGTCCGTCAATAGACGTAATAAATCGTAGATGAGATGTCCCAGAAGGTGAGGTTAAAAATTTGTTGTGATCTAGACTCCCCTTTAATGATCTAAACTCGAATTTTAGTGATCTGGTGATCTAAACGGTTCTTAAGTGATTTAAATCAATATGTATGATTGAGACCTCTGGACGATGAGATGAAAGCTCTCCAAGCCGTTCGAGAAGCTTCAAAACGACGGGGGAAGGAAACACTCCTGGGCATAGGATCGCGAGGGATCTTTATAACTGACTACGGTGCACGAAGTACGTAACCGTATAACCAAATGTCCCCCCCCCTATTATCCACCAAACAGTTTTTTTATGGCAAGGTTCGGAACATTCGCAGAGTTAGGTGACCTTCTGTGTGTTTAACCGCAATTAATTTGTGCACTCCACATGTGTTTCATATTTATTCATGTGTTGGAGCCGTGAGCACACATATTGTTCCATTGTAAATATAGTACTGAATATCAGGCAAATCCTAGGTGAGTTAACCTGACCCACGAGTCCCACTGTGTGTGAAAAATGGGTCTCCAATAGTTATGTTGAGGAGCGTAGGAGAGATGGATGGAGCTCTAGAAAATAGGGAAGAGAGGGAGGGAGAGAGAAAAGGAAAGGGGGGAGAAAGGAATATAGAGCAGAGACCGAGAACTTTTGCTCCTTTGATACGCCAGTGATATTATGTACATACATAAATATTATTTATGTACCTATAATGTTTCAATATTTTGTAATAATTATAATGTTTTTGCCTACCTTCGCCAACAGTGCGTTTCGACCTACTATACGTACGTATTTCCTGTGTTATTTCAAGTCTCTTCGACAAGACAGACAAAAAATAGACAGCATTTTTGCGTATTAGTAACAGTTGTCTTCGAAATGGAAACAGTACAAACGTACCCACTTCTTTGTTCCAGGCTTCATAATGAACTTGTTAAGATTTTAGTTCTCCAAAGAAACAAAACTCCGCTACGCCCGTTCCAAGCCGGGGGCCTGTTACGCAAGAAACAGGAAGGAGGAGGAGGAGTATCAACCTCGTTAAAAAACCAGGGTTCATCTGGCTCCGGATGATAGCACCCTGTTATAGGACCCCTGCCTAGGGATACAGGTGAAAACCGGTCAACGGATTCAAATAAGGACTTTTGGATGCGGATGAGCCAAGACAGGGATGTCAATAAATATCCTTGGTGTAGGGCAGCAGCTGCACCAATATCATACTAAGGCGGAGACAATGGATGTCAGAACGGCTTAGATCTGAATAAATGAGAGCGAAGCTGCAACAGTGTTATGGTCTCATCACTGCGATATGGAAGGTCACGGAAATCCACCATATTATCAACACTCCGAGCAAAATCTTCATGGCTGATAAAACAACAAACATGGCCCTCAGTTCCCGGCAGACCTTCGATGGTCAGAGGGTGCTAAGAATCTCCGGTTCAACCTTGAAGATAGCTACTTGGAATGTTAGAAGTTTGGTGGGAGATGGAAGATTGGAGAACACCTTGAAGGAAATGACAAGAATGAAGATCAATATTCTTGGAATAAGTGATACCCAGTGGAGAGATTCAGGCAACTTTGCAACCAACAATGGCGAAAGCAAAATATATCATTCTAGCATTGACAGTGCTGGACATCGGTATGGTGTAGCCATCATAGTGGACAAAGAGATAGATCAATGTGTAACTGGATTTATACCTATATCAGACAGAGTGATGATGTTAAGTATTTCAAGTACAGAGGGAGTTATAAATGTTATCCAGGTGTACGCTCCAACTGTAGATAAACCAGATGAAGATGTTGAAGCATTTTATGATGACATCAAGACTGTTTTGAAAACAACAAAGAGACACGATATCACTATTATTCTGGGCGATTTCAATGCCAAAGTAGGAAATATCATTGTAGATGGTTGCACTGGAGCGTTTGGCCTAGGAATAAGGAATGAGAGAGGTGACCGACTTATTGAATTTTGCCAAAATGAAGAAATGGTTCTCACCAACACCACTTTCAAATTGCCTAAAAGACGATTGTACACCTGGAAATCTCCTGCAGATGGAATTAATGGCAACATCGTAAGAAACCAGATCGATTATATATTAATAAGGAAGAGATTTAGAAATTCTGTGAAATCTGTAAAAACATATCCTGGTGCTGATGTCTCGTCTGACCATAACCCTGTTATAGCAGAAATCAAGATCAAACTCAAGAAAGTAAAGAAAAAGACATGTAAGAATAAAATAGATCTAAGCAGATTGAAAGATGAAAGAACTCGTAGAAATCTGAAGACCAACATACAAAACAAACTTGAGAACAGTGTGAGAGAAAACAACGTTGAGACAAATGATGTTGACACCAAATGGAAGAATATTCAATCGGCAATTCTAACAGAGAGTAAGAAAGATCTAAAGCCAGAACGAATGAAGAGAAAAGAATGGATAACTGAAGATATTCTAGATCTTATGGAAGAAAGGCGTAAATACAAAAATATCAATAAACAGAAATATAAAGAAATAAACACCATAATCAGAAGAGAAATAAGAAAGGCCAAAGAGAATGATAATTTTGAAAAATGTTTAGAAATTGAAATGTTGGATAAAGCCCATGATAGTTTCAACATGCACAAGAAAATAAAAGAAATGACTGGAACACTTAAGAAGAAAACCACTGGAATCATAAGGGAAGGTAACGGCAATATAATCATTGATGTAAAAGGAAAAATCAGAAGATGGACAGAATATGTAGAAGAACTTTTTGCATGTAATAGACCAGAGCAAAGTGACATAGCAATGGATGAATGTTTGGAAATACTAAAAGAAGAAGTAATTCATGTATTGGAAAGTTTGAAACCCAGAAAAGCTGCAGGTCCAGACGAAGTGCCTTCTGAACTATTAAAACTGTTAGAAGATGAGGGAATAGATCTACTAGTAGACTTGTTTAATACCATCTACAGAACAGGCAAAATCCCAGATGATTGGCTGACTTCAACTTTCATTACCTTGCCCAAAAAATCTAATCCTAAAGAATGCTCTGATTATAGGACTATTGCTCTAATGAGTCATACATTGAAATTATTTTTGAAAATCATTCACAGAAGAATATTTAGGAAACTTGAAAAGGACATAAGCAGCACACAGTTTGGTTTCAGACAAGGCATGGGTACCAGAGAGGCACTATTTGGAATAAATATACTAATACAAAGATCTCTGGATTCAAATAGAAACATTTTTGCCTGCTTTATAGATTTCACCAAAGCTTTTGATAACGTACAACATGTCAAACTAATAAACATATTAAAAGACAAAAAAATTGACACCCATGATATTAGAATCATCTCCAACCTTTATTGGAACCAAACTGCCAAAATCAAAGTTGAGGATGAACTGTCCGAGGAAATTAAAATCATGCAAGGAGTGAGGCAAGGCTGTATATTATCTCCGCTGCTTTTCAATATTTATAGTGAAGCTATATTTGAAGAAGCCGTCCTCCACGAACATATTGGGATTAAGATCAACGGAGAGTTTGTCAACAACTTAAGATACGCAGACGACACTGTCATTCTAGCTGGTACCATGGCTCATCTGCAAAGGATAATGGAGAAAGTGAACATTGCGTGCAACAAATATGGATTAAGCATGAATATCAAGAAAACTAAATTCATGATAATAACAAAAAATGAAGCAGATCCATCTATCAACAACAAGAAGCTGACCATAAACAACACAATAGTAGAAAGAGTATTTACTTACAAATATCTTGGTACTTGGATTAACAGCAATGGTGATAATAGCAAAGAAATCAAATGTAGAGTGGAAATTGCAAGGTCAGCATTCTTCAAGATGAGGAAAAGTTTTTCAAATCGTGATCTACC
>NW_007382274.1:0-9222 GCF_000475195.1 Diaphorina citri | reverse complement strand
TGGTAATTCTGTATAGTATACGTAGGTTAGACATCATACAACTTGCTGCTTTTGGCTTTCCAGAGGCTGGTTTGGGCAACTGTGTTTTTATCAATACACATGTGTAAATTGGAAAATTCATAGTACAACTATTGCGGATAAACCAACAACAGGTGCCGCATCCAAAGAAACACATTCGAAAAAATTTAGCACAATGATTCAAGATTTTTCAAAATGTCCTCACCTCACATCATGGCATGTGCGAGTATGTTGTGACCTCACTGTGTAAGTATGTCGTGACGTCACAGTCACCTCCACATGTGGCCAATGAAAATTTGACAAGCTTCTTCTTTTCCTTCTTCTCCTCCTCTCGTCCTGGTCCTAATTCTTCCTTCATATTCTCCTCCTCCTTCTTTCCTCGCCCTTCATCAATCAAGTTATTCTTTTTTTCCAATTTCCTTTGTATTCGTACCTCATCATTATTTTATCGAGTGACTCTTGAGTTTTTTTTAAGCCAAAAGAAAAGTTATTCAGCAAATTTTCAAGGATCTACCAATCTCTTTCTCTCTCTCTCTTTCTCTCTCTCTCTTTCTCTCTCTCTCGCTCTTTCCCTCCTTCTTTGTCTGTCTCCGATACTTTCATAATGTTCAATATTATGATATAGGGTAGCTACTTACACAGGTAACTGACTTGTAATTAGCTAATAATAATGTTGTTGTAGTTGTTGTTGTTGTTGTTGTAGCGGCTTTAGCTTTCGCCGAATGGTGATGGCAGGTTAAAGAGAAGATATCTTTTTGTATCTGCCATACACCTGGGTGATGGTTTCTAGCCATGTTTAATAGGCTCGTCCTGCACCGCAGCTAATAATAATAATAATCCTGCTTATGCATTATTTTCAGCACATTGACCCCACACATGCCTAGACATCTCATTTTCTTGCCATGTACCTACCACCTACGCCTACCCACTCGAATTTTTTGTTCACATTGATGCGATGGCATCAAATTTTTCATTAGGTATCACTTATATTACACATTTCACTTTCCCTAAAGGTTGATGCGACGGCATTAAATTTTTCATTAGGTATCACTTATATTACACATCATTTCACTTTCCCTAAAGGTCAAAGTCTGAGAGAGCTTAAAAAATTTAAGCTTCGGAAAATTTCCTGTGTGGAGGAAAAAAAAAAAAAAAAAGAAGGGGAACTTGGAGAATGAGTCTTGAGTTTTTTTTTTTTTTTTTAAGCCAAAAGAAAAGTTATTCAGCAACTTTTCAAGGATCTACAAATCTCTCTCTCTCTCTCTCTCTCTCTCTCTCTCTCTCTCTCTCTCGCTCTCTCTTTCCCTCTTTCTCTGTCTGTCTCCGATACTTTCATAATGTTCAATATTATGATATAGGGTAGCTACTTACACAGGTAACTGACTTGTAATTAGCTAATAATAATGTTGTTGTATTTGTTGTTGTTGTAGCGGCTTTAGCTTTCTTCTTTCGCCGAATGGCGATGGCAGGTTAAAGAGGAGATATCTTTTTGTATCTGCCATACACCTGGGTGATGGTCTCTAGCCATGTTTAATAGGCTCGTCCTGCACCGCAGCTAATAATAATAATCCTGCTTATGCATTCAGCACATTCACCCCACACATGCCTAGACATCTCATTTTCTTGACATCTCATTTTGCTATTCTTCCCAATGAATCTTTTGTAAGCTTGATGCGAGGGAGCAATATTTTCCTTCCACTTTTTCTCAGGGAAAACTAACATTATTTTAAAGTATGTCATCATTCATTTTTGTTTTCTTGCAATATGGGCACACTGGGAAAGAAAATGCGATCTTACGATGCGCTGATGTCTTCTCAGAAATACTTAGAATCCAGATTCGAGAAGTTGTAATTGTAAGTTGTTTGTACAATACAAATGCAGTTACTGGAAAAATGGAAAGAATGCACTTGGTAATTCTGTATAGTATACGTAGGTTAGACATCATACAACTTGCTGCTTTTGGCTTTCCAGAGGCTGGTTTGGGCAACTGTGTTTTTATCAATACACATGTGTAAATTGGAAAATTCATAGTACAACTATTGCGGATAAACCAACAACAGGTGCCGCATCCAAAGAAACACATTCGAAAAAATTTAGCACAATGATTCAAGATTTTTCAAAATGTCCTCACCTCACATCATGGCATGTGCGAGTATGTTGTGACCTCACTGTGTAAGTATGTCGTGACGTCACAGTCACCTCCACATGTGGCCAATGAAAATTTGACAAGCTTCTTCTTTTCCTTCTTCTCCTCCTCTCGTCCTGGTCCTAATTCTTCCTTCATATTCTCCTCCTCCTTCTTTCCTCGCCCTTCATCAATCAAGTTATTATTTTTTCCAATTTCCTTTGTATTCGTACCTCATCATTATTTTATCGAGTGAGTCTTGAGTTTTTTTTTTTTTTTTTAAGCCAAAAGAAAAGTTATTCAGCAACTTTTCAAGGATCTACAAATCTCTCTCTCTCTCTCTCTCTCTCTCTCTCTCTCTCTCTCTCTCGCTCTCTCTTTCCCTCTTTCTCTGTCTGTCTCCGATACTTTCATAATGTTCAATATTATGATATAGGGTAGCTACTTACACAGGTAACTGACTTGTAATTAGCTAATAATAATGTTGTTGTATTTGTTGTTGTTGTAGCGGCTTTAGCTTTCTTCTTTCGCCGAATGGCGATGGCAGGTTAAAGAGGAGATATCTTTTTGTATCTGCCATACACCTGGGTGATGGTCTCTAGCCATGTTTAATAGGCTCGTCCTGCACCGCAGCTAATAATAATAATCCTGCTTATGCATTCAGCACATTCACCCCACACATGCCTAGACATCTCATTTTCTTGACATCTCATTTTGCTATTCTTCCCAATGAATCTTTTGTAAGCTTGATGCGAGGGAGCAATATTTTCCTTCCACTTTTTCTCAGGGAAAACTAACATTATTTTAAAGTATGTCATCATTCATTTTTGTTTTCTTGCAATATGGGCACACTGGGAAAGAAAATGCGATCTTACGATGCGCTGATGTCTTCTCAGAAATACTTAGAATCCAGATTCGAGAAGTTGTAATTGTAAGTTGTTTGTACAATACAAATGCAGTTACTGGAAAAATGGAAAGAATGCACTTGGTAATTCTGTATAGTATACGTAGGTTAGACATCATACAACTTGCTGCTTTTGGCTTTCCAGAGGCTGGTTTGGGCAACTGTGTTTTTATCAATACACATGTGTAAATTGGAAAATTCATAGTACAACTATTGCGGATAAACCAACAACAGGTGCCGCATCCAAAGAAACACATTCGAAAAAATTTAGCACAATGATTCAAGATTTTTCAAAATGTCCTCACCTCACATCATGGCATGTGCGAGTATGTTGTGACCTCACTGTGTAAGTATGTCGTGACGTCACAGTCACCTCCACATGTGGCCAATGAAAATTTGACAAGCTTCTTCTTTTCCTTCTTCTCCTCCTCTCGTCCTGGTCCTAATTCTTCCTTCATATTCTCCTCCTCCTTCTTTCCTCGCCCTTCATCAATCAAGTTATTATTTTTTCCAATTTCCTTTGTATTCGTACCTCATCATTATTTTATCGAGTGAGTCTTGAGTTTTTTTTTTTTTTTTTAAGCCAAAAGAAAAGTTATTCAGCAACTTTTCAAGGATCTACAAATCTCTCTCTCTCTCTCTCTCTCTCTCTCTCTCTCTCTCTCTCTCGCTCTCTCTTTCCCTCTTTCTCTGTCTGTCTCCGATACTTTCATAATGTTCAATATTATGATATAGGGTAGCTACTTACACAGGTAACTGACTTGTAATTAGCTAATAATAATGTTGTTGTATTTGTTGTTGTTGTAGCGGCTTTAGCTTTCTTCTTTCGCCGAATGGCGATGGCAGGTTAAAGAGGAGATATCTTTTTGTATCTGCCATACACCTGGGTGATGGTCTCTAGCCATGTTTAATAGGCTCGTCCTGCACCGCAGCTAATAATAATAATCCTGCTTATGCATTCAGCACATTCACCCCACACATGCCTAGACATCTCATTTTCTTGACATCTCATTTTGCTATTCTTCCCAATGAATCTTTTGTAAGCTTGATGCGAGGGAGCAATATTTTCCTTCCACTTTTTCTCAGGGAAAACTAACATTATTTTAAAGTATGTCATCATTCATTTTTGTTTTCTTGCAATATGGGCACACTGGGAAAGAAAATGCGATCTTACGATGCGCTGATGTCTTCTCAGAAATACTTAGAATCCAGATTCGAGAAGTTGTAATTGTAAGTTGTTTGTACAATACAAATGCAGTTACTGGAAAAATGGAAAGAATGCACTTGGTAATTCTGTATAGTATACGTAGGTTAGACATCATACAACTTGCTGCTTTTGGCTTTCCAGAGGCTGGTTTGGGCAACTGTGTTTTTATCAATACACATGTGTAAATTGGAAAATTCATAGTACAACTATTGCGGATAAACCAACAACAGGTGCCGCATCCAAAGAAACACATTCGAAAAAATTTAGCACAATGATTCAAGATTTTTCAAAATGTCCTCACCTCACATCATGGCATGTGCGAGTATGTTGTGACCTCACTGTGTAAGTATGTCGTGACGTCACAGTCACCTCCACATGTGGCCAATGAAAATTTGACAAGCTTCTTCTTTTCCTTCTTCTCCTCCTCTCGTCCTGGTCCTAATTCTTCCTTCATATTCTCCTCCTCCTTCTTTCCTCGCCCTTCATCAATCAAGTTATTATTTTTTCCAATTTCCTTTGTATTCGTACCTCATCATTATTTTATCGAGTGAGTCTTGAGTTTTTTTTTTTTTTTTTAAGCCAAAAGAAAAGTTATTCAGCAACTTTTCAAGGATCTACAAATCTCTCTCTCTCTCTCTCTCTCTCTCTCTCTCTCTCTCTCTCTCGCTCTCTCTTTCCCTCTTTCTCTGTCTGTCTCCGATACTTTCATAATGTTCAATATTATGATATAGGGTAGCTACTTACACAGGTAACTGACTTGTAATTAGCTAATAATAATGTTGTTGTATTTGTTGTTGTTGTAGCGGCTTTAGCTTTCTTCTTTCGCCGAATGGCGATGGCAGGTTAAAGAGGAGATATCTTTTTGTATCTGCCATACACCTGGGTGATGGTCTCTAGCCATGTTTAATAGGCTCGTCCTGCACCGCAGCTAATAATAATAATCCTGCTTATGCATTCAGCACATTCACCCCACACATGCCTAGACATCTCATTTTCTTGACATCTCATTTTGCTATTCTTCCCAATGAATCTTTTGTAAGCTTGATGCGAGGGAGCAATATTTTCCTTCCACTTTTTCTCAGGGAAAACTAACATTATTTTAAAGTATGTCATCATTCATTTTTGTTTTCTTGCAATATGGGCACACTGGGAAAGAAAATGCGATCTTACGATGCGCTGATGTCTTCTCAGAAATACTTAGAATCCAGATTCGAGAAGTTGTAATTGTAAGTTGTTTGTACAATACAAATGCAGTTACTGGAAAAATGGAAAGAATGCACTTGGTAATTCTGTATAGTATACGTAGGTTAGACATCATACAACTTGCTGCTTTTGGCTTTCCAGAGGCTGGTTTGGGCAACTGTGTTTTTATCAATACACATGTGTAAATTGGAAAATTCATAGTACAACTATTGCGGATAAACCAACAACAGGTGCCGCATCCAAAGAAACACATTCGAAAAAATTTAGCACAATGATTCAAGATTTTTCAAAATGTCCTCACCTCACATCATGGCATGTGCGAGTATGTTGTGACCTCACTGTGTAAGTATGTCGTGACGTCACAGTCACCTCCACATGTGGCCAATGAAAATTTGACAAGCTTCTTCTTTTCCTTCTTCTCCTCCTCTCGTCCTGGTCCTAATTCTTCCTTCATATTCTCCTCCTCCTTCTTTCCTCGCCCTTCATCAATCAAGTTATTATTTTTTCCAATTTCCTTTGTATTCGTACCTCATCATTATTTTATCGAGTGAGTCTTGAGTTTTTTTTTTTTTTTTTAAGCCAAAAGAAAAGTTATTCAGCAACTTTTCAAGGATCTACAAATCTCTCTCTCTCTCTCTCTCTCTCTCTCTCTCTCTCTCTCTCTCGCTCTCTCTTTCCCTCTTTCTCTGTCTGTCTCCGATACTTTCATAATGTTCAATATTATGATATAGGGTAGCTACTTACACAGGTAACTGACTTGTAATTAGCTAATAATAATGTTGTTGTATTTGTTGTTGTTGTAGCGGCTTTAGCTTTCTTCTTTCGCCGAATGGCGATGGCAGGTTAAAGAGGAGATATCTTTTTGTATCTGCCATACACCTGGGTGATGGTCTCTAGCCATGTTTAATAGGCTCGTCCTGCACCGCAGCTAATAATAATAATCCTGCTTATGCATTCAGCACATTCACCCCACACATGCCTAGACATCTCATTTTCTTGACATCTCATTTTGCTATTCTTCCCAATGAATCTTTTGTAAGCTTGATGCGAGGGAGCAATATTTTCCTTCCACTTTTTCTCAGGGAAAACTAACATTATTTTAAAGTATGTCATCATTCATTTTTGTTTTCTTGCAATATGGGCACACTGGGAAAGAAAATGCGATCTTACGATGCGCTGATGTCTTCTCAGAAATACTTAGAATCCAGATTCGAGAAGTTGTAATTGTAAGTTGTTTGTACAATACAAATGCAGTTACTGGAAAAATGGAAAGAATGCACTTGGTAATTCTGTATAGTATACGTAGGTTAGACATCATACAACTTGCTGCTTTTGGCTTTCCAGAGGCTGGTTTGGGCAACTGTGTTTTTATCAATACACATGTGTAAATTGGAAAATTCATAGTACAACTATTGCGGATAAACCAACAACAGGTGCCGCATCCAAAGAAACACATTCGAAAAAATTTAGCACAATGATTCAAGATTTTTCAAAATGTCCTCACCTCACATCATGGCATGTGCGAGTATGTTGTGACCTCACTGTGTAAGTATGTCGTGACGTCACAGTCACCTCCACATGTGGCCAATGAAAATTTGACAAGCTTCTTCTTTTCCTTCTTCTCCTCCTCTCGTCCTGGTCCTAATTCTTCCTTCATATTCTCCTCCTCCTTCTTTCCTCGCCCTTCATCAATCAAGTTATTATTTTTTCCAATTTCCTTTGTATTCGTACCTCATCATTATTTTATCGAGTGAGTCTTGAGTTTTTTTTTTTTTTTTTAAGCCAAAAGAAAAGTTATTCAGCAACTTTTCAAGGATCTACAAATCTCTCTCTCTCTCTCTCTCTCTCTCTCTCTCTCTCTCTCTCTCGCTCTCTCTTTCCCTCTTTCTCTGTCTGTCTCCGATACTTTCATAATGTTCAATATTATGATATAGGGTAGCTACTTACACAGGTAACTGACTTGTAATTAGCTAATAATAATGTTGTTGTATTTGTTGTTGTTGTAGCGGCTTTAGCTTTCTTCTTTCGCCGAATGGCGATGGCAGGTTAAAGAGGAGATATCTTTTTGTATCTGCCATACACCTGGGTGATGGTCTCTAGCCATGTTTAATAGGCTCGTCCTGCACCGCAGCTAATAATAATAATCCTGCTTATGCATTCAGCACATTCACCCCACACATGCCTAGACATCTCATTTTCTTGACATCTCATTTTGCTATTCTTCCCAATGAATCTTTTGTAAGCTTGATGCGAGGGAGCAATATTTTCCTTCCACTTTTTCTCAGGGAAAACTAACATTATTTTAAAGTATGTCATCATTCATTTTTGTTTTCTTGCAATATGGGCACACTGGGAAAGAAAATGCGATCTTACGATGCGCTGATGTCTTCTCAGAAATACTTAGAATCCAGATTCGAGAAGTTGTAATTGTAAGTTGTTTGTACAATACAAATGCAGTTACTGGAAAAATGGAAAGAATGCACTTGGTAATTCTGTATAGTATACGTAGGTTAGACATCATACAACTTGCTGCTTTTGGCTTTCCAGAGGCTGGTTTGGGCAACTGTGTTTTTATCAATACACATGTGTAAATTGGAAAATTCATAGTACAACTATTGCGGATAAACCAACAACAGGTGCCGCATCCAAAGAAACACATTCGAAAAAATTTAGCACAATGATTCAAGATTTTTCAAAATGTCCTCACCTCACATCATGGCATGTGCGAGTATGTTGTGACCTCACTGTGTAAGTATGTCGTGACGTCACAGTCACCTCCACATGTGGCCAATGAAAATTTGACAAGCTTCTTCTTTTCCTTCTTCTCCTCCTCTCGTCCTGGTCCTAATTCTTCCTTCATATTCTCCTCCTCCTTCTTTCCTCGCCCTTCATCAATCAAGTTATTATTTTTTCCAATTTCCTTTGTATTCGTACCTCATCATTATTTTATCGAGTGAGTCTTGAGTTTTTTTTTTTTTTTTTAAGCCAAAAGAAAAGTTATTCAGCAACTTTTCAAGGATCTACAAATCTCTCTCTCTCTCTCTCTCTCTCTCTCTCTCTCTCTCTCTCTCGCTCTCTCTTTCCCTCTTTCTCTGTCTGTCTCCGATACTTTCATAATGTTCAATATTATGATATAGGGTAGCTACTTACACAGGTAACTGACTTGTAATTAGCTAATAATAATGTTGTTGTATTTGTTGTTGTTGTAGCGGCTTTAGCTTTCTTCTTTCGCCGAATGGCGATGGCAGGTTAAAGAGGAGATATCTTTTTGTATCTGCCATACACCTGGGTGATGGTCTCTAGCCATGTTTAATAGGCTCGTCCTGCACCGCAGCTAATAATAATAATCCTGCTTATGCATTCAGCACATTCACCCCACACATGCCTAGACATCTCATTTTCTTGACATCTCATTTTGCTATTCTTCCCAATGAATCTTTTGTAAGCTTGATGCGAGGGAGCAATATTTTCCTTCCACTTTTTCTCAGGGAAAACTAACATTATTTTAAAGTATGTCATCATTCATTTTTGTTTTCTTGCAATATGGGCACACTGGGAAAGAAAATGCGATCTTACGATGCGCTGATGTCTTCTCAGAAATACTTAGAATCCAGATTCGAGAAGTTGTAATTGTAAGTTGTTTGTACAATACAAATGCAGTTACTGGAAAAATGGAAAGAATGCACTTGGTAATTCTGTATAGTATACGTAGGTTAGACATCATACAACTTGCTGCTTTTGGCTTTCCAGAGGCTGGTTTGGGCA
>NW_007382273.1:2313-9222 GCF_000475195.1 Diaphorina citri | reverse complement strand
AGATGCTCACTATGCTGCGTTGAACAGGATTCCAGTTGCGGTGAACACTACAACAGACCTTCGACGCGCTCTGGATACCGTGGAGCGCCATATGCGAACCCTTGAGACTCTGGGAGAAGATATAAATCATAATCAGTTAAGAACTACAGTGATGGAAAAATTTCCTCAAGAAATCATATATGAACTGCGTATGGATATGGAGTCCAGTGGCCACAGCGTAAAAACTTTGAGAGAGACTCTGGAAAAAATCGTTTCTGCCAGAGAAACATCATTCGCCATGACCCAAGCAAAGGTTGGATCAAGTCAACTGATTGAAAGTTTCACCACCGAAAGTCTACTTACCACTGTTGGGAAACCAAGACCAAGTAGTGGAAATAAGGGTCAGTTTCGCAGGAAACCTGACAATCCTCGAAAGTCTTCTTTGGGTCGGGTGAAATCCAGCACTTATGCTTTGTCAAATAAGCGCCGTGATAGACAGCCATCACCTAGACCAGCTTCAAAGAAGAGGAAGCTTGAATGTATTTACTGCAAGGGTGATCATTACAACGACGCTTGCAAAGAAGTATCAACCATTGATGCCAGGAAACGTATTCTACTCAAAGAAAGGTTGTGCTTTGTATGCTTGCGAAGCGACCACTTGTCGGATAAGTGTACTTACAAACGCAGATGTTACCATTGCAATGTCAATGGAGATCACAACAGGAGTATTTGCCCAAGCCAATTTAAACCAAGCAAAACATCTAGTAGCACGCTTGCCACAGCATGACATGAGACGATTCTCCCTACAGCAGTTGCCTGCGCAGTAACGACAAAGGGAGAAAAGAAGGTTCGTATCCTCTTTGATACTGGAAGTCAAAGAAGTTATGTCACAAACTCTGTTGCACAACAATTAGCGCTTGTGGACGATAATCCAGACAATCAAATAGATTTGACTGTATACACTTTTGGTTGCATGAAACCAAAGACGATCAAGACTTCTTTGGTGTCTCTCATGATTCGTTTGAAAGATGACTCGGTCTTAGAAATCTCAGTCTATGCGGTGCCTAGAATAACGGGACCCTTGGCAAGCAACTTTGACTTTAAACAGCATGTTCAGAAACGGTTTCCAGATTTAGACATTGCCATTGATTCAGAGGTTGACAAACCTGCTGATCTCTTGATTGGAAGTGATCTTTACCATTCCTTTGTCAAGGGACAAGTTAAACATGTTGAAGAAAACTTACATTTGGTCCAATCTAAACTAGGCTGGATTATTTGTGGTCAAGAATCTGACAAATTTCCAGAACGGACTATGTCTTTCCTCACTTATGTGTCAGGAATTGATGACTCCATGTCTCAATTTGTTGCACCTGATCCACCTCTTAATGATGATAAGATAAAAGAGTTGTGGGAGTTGGAAGCCATAGGGATCCGAGACTCGCCTAAGATCCTACATCAAGATGAGATCATTGAGTTCTTCAACAAAACGACAATCTTTAAAGATGGACGTTACCATGTGAAATGGCCATGGACACAATATCCTACAGACCTCCCACCAAATTTGGGATTAGCCACAGGACGTCTAACCAGTCTGGTGAAAAGGCTTGATCATCAAACCCTTGAACTTTACGACCAGGTTCTTCAAGATCAATTGCGACTAGGTGTCGTAGAAGTAGTTGATAATCTGCGGAGTTTCCCACCACATTCCGGTGCATTATCTGCCTCATCACTGTGTTATACAAGAGGGCAAGACTACAAAACTACGAGTAGTCTATGATGCATCGTCCAAAACGCGTGGAAGCTTAACAGTCTAAAATGATTACCTCTTCAAAGGTCCACGCATGCTAGATGATTTAGTTGGATTCCTTATTCTATTCAGATTGCACGACATTGCTTTTGTAGCTGACATCGAGAAAGCATCCTGCAGATTGGACTCCAACTACGAAGATCGCGATGTCACCAGATTTCTATGGTTGAAAGACGTACACGCTGGTGGTCCATCCAAACAACATTATCCATCTACGTTTCACACGCGTGCCGTTTGGCATTGTATCCAGTCCCTTCATCCTAGCTGCCACTGCTAAAATATCATCTTTGCTCGACAAGCGTAGCTTTGGAAGCAAAGACAATTTCAGAAGTCTTTATGTCGACAACCTGCTACGTAGTGTACCGACATAGAGAAGCTAAAGCCAATCTTCTCAGTTGGAAATTCAACGTTCAATAGCGTCAATGAACGAGTCAGAGAAGTGGAACCTCCGAACCAATGAACGAGTTCATGAGGTCCATATCCGAAGTGAAAACGAAGAGCACGAAGACTACAAACTGTTTCAGTCTTGCGTTTAGAGTGAACAGGCGATGAGCGACACGCTTCAGAATTGCAGCTCGATATAGGACACATTCTCGGACAAACCAGTGCGTCTACAAAGCGTGACACCTACGTGTAGTTCGTCCAGTGTTTGATCCAGTGGGATTCATTGCCCCACTTGCTTGTCCTTCCAGAGTTCCTTGATGAGATTCTGGGCTGGAAGGGAAAGTGGGCATGGAATCCACACGGATCCAAACACGGACGAAACTACACGTAGGCCACGCTTTGTAGACACTGGTTTGTCGAAATTTGTCTATATCGACTGCAATTCTAAGCGTGTTCGTCATCCCTGTTCCACTCTAAACCAAGGACTGAAACAGTAGTCTTCGTGCTCTTCTTTTCATCGGATATGGACCTCATGAAACTCTTCCATTGTTGGAAGTTCACTCTCTGATGTTCATTGACAGCTCATTGACACGTTGAATTTCCAACTGAGAACGATTGCTTTAGCTTCTTCTAATGTCGGTACACTACGTAGCAGGTTGTCGACATAAAAGACTTTCTGAAATTGTCTTTGCTTCAAAGCTTACCTTGTCGAGCAAGATGAATATTTAGCGTGGCAGCTAGGATTGAAGGACTGGATACAATGCCAAACGGCACGCGTGTGAAACGTAGGATAGATAATGTTGTTTGGATGTGACACCAGCGTGTACGTCTTCAACCATAGAAATCTGGTGACATCGCGATCTTCTAGTTGGAGTCCAATCTGCAGGAATGCTTTCTCGATGTCAGCTACAAAAGCAATGTCGTGCAATCTGAATGGAATAAGGAATCCAACTAAATCATCTAGCATGCGTGGACCTTTGAAGAGGTAATCATTTAGACTGTAAGCTTCCACGCGTTTTGGACGATTGCATCATAGACTACTCGTAGTTTTGTAGTCTTGCCCTCTTGTATAACACAGTGATGAGGCAGATAATGCACCGGATGTGGTGGAAACTCCCGCAGGATTATCAACTACTTCTACGACACCTAGTCGCAATTGATCTTGAAGAACCTGGTCGTAAAAGTTCAAGAGTTTTGATGATCAAGCCTTTTCACCAGACTGGTTAGACGTCCTGTGGCTAATCCCAAATTGGTGGAGGTCTGTAGGATATTGTGTCCATGGCCATTTCACATGGTAAACGTCCATCTTTAAAGATTGTCGTTTTGTTGAAGAAACTCAATGATCTCATCTTGATGTAGGATCTTAGGGCGAGTCTCGGATCCCTATGGCTTCCAACTCCCCACAACTCTTTGATCTTATCATCATTAAGAGGTGGATCAGGTGCAACAAATTGAGACATGGAGTCATCAATTCCTGACACTATAGTGAGGAAAGACATAGTCCGTTCTGGAAATTTGTCAGATTCTTGACCACAAACAATCCAGCCTAGTTTGGATTGGACCAAATGTAAGTTTTCTTCAACATGTTTAACTTGTCCCTTGACAAAGGAATGGTAAAGATCACTTCCAATCAAGAGATCAGCAGGTTTTGTCAACCTCTGAATCAATGGCAATGTCTAAATCTGGAAACCGTTTCTGAACATGCTGTTTAAAGTCAAAGTTGCTTGCCAAAGGGTCCCGTTATTCTAGGCACCGCATAGACTGAGATTTCTAAGACCGAGTCATCTTTCAAACGAATCATGAGAGACACCAAAGAATCTTGATCGTCTTGGTTTCATGCAACCAAAAGTGTATACAGTCAAATCTATTTGATTGTCTGGATTATCGTCCACAAGCGCTATTGTTGTGCAACAGAGTTTGTGACATAACTTCTTTGACTTCCAGTATCAAAGAGGATACGAACCTTTCTTTTCTCCCTTTGTCGTTTACTGCGCAGGCAACTGCTGTAGGGGAATCGTTCATGTCAATGCTGTGGCAAGCGTGCTACTAGATGTTTTGCTTGGTTTAAATTGGCTTGGACAAAATACTCCTGTTGTGATCTCCATTGACATTGCAATGGTAACATCTGCGTTTGTAAGTACACTTATCCGACAAGTGGTCGCCTTCGCAAGCATACAAAGCAACAACCTTTCTTTTGAGTAGAAATACGTTTCCTTGGCATCAATGGTTGATACTTCTTTGCAAGCGTCGTTGTAATGATCACCCTTGCAGTAAATACATTCAAGCTTCCTCTTCTTTGAAGCTGGTCTAGGTGATGGGCTGTTCTATCACGGCGCTTATTTGACAAAGCATAAGTGGCTGGATTTCACCGACCCAAGAAGACTTTCGAGGATTGTCAGGTTTCCTGCGAAACTGACCCTTATTCCACTACTTGGTCTTGGTTTCCCAACAGTGGTAAGTAGACTTTCGGTGGTGAAACTTTCAATCAGTTGACTTGATCCAACCTTCGCTGGGTCATGGCGAATGATGTTTCTCTGGCAGAAAACGATTTTTTCCAGAGTCTCTCTCAAAGTTTTACGCTGTGGCCACTGGACTCCATATCCATACGCAGTTCATATATGATTTCTTGAGGAAATTTTTCCATCACTGTAGTTCTTAACTGATTATGATTTATATCTTCTCCAGAGTCCTCAAGGGTTCGCATATGGCGCTCCACGGTATCCAGAGCGCGTCGAAGGTCTGTTGTAGTGTTCACCGCAACTGGAATCCTGTTCAACGCAGCATAGTGAGGCATCTATAATCAGATTTGGGTTTTCCCAAACCTGTCCTTGAGTTTCTGGACTGCCAACTTGTAGGTTTGCATTTGTAAGTTTCCAGACCTTCGATTGCCTGTTTTGCATCCTCCTCCACTGACCCCAACAAGATATGCCAGTTTATCTCGACTTCTAAAATATCTGTGCGTCGATCCACAACGGATGTAAAGCGGTCCAAAATTCCCGTCATTTTTAGGATGTCACCATTAAAAACTGGCAACTGAAGTTTGGGAGAATTGCCCCTGAGGAAGCGTGTGGTAACGCCGGAGCTGGTTGTATGAGAGATGGAGTTCCTTGGGTTTCATGAAATGTCCAGTCTCAACTAGGAGATCCTCGGCTGTAATCCTGTGAAGATTATTGGACTCCAATCCAATACGTTCTTAGCTTCTCGCTCAGCTCCTCATTTGAAGTTAAGAAATCCTTGACTTTCTCGAACAAAACGGTCATTGGAATTTCTTAATTTCTGTACCTTTGATTTGAGAGGATTGAACTGAGTCTACTGCGAACTCTGTCTGCTTAGAGCTTCCTCAAAGTAGGCACAGCCTGGAACAACAATTCCTGAAGATGTTCCACCAACTTCTGTATGGCGTCTCACACGGAAAGCATCCATGAACGTAGTATAGAAGTGTACATAAAGTACTAATTTTAAATGTTTTTGATTTATATTATTATTTACTTGAAAAAAATGGTTTAATACTGCCTTGAACAAAGAGAAGGGAAAGGGAATGGCCTTGCGTACCCTAAATAGAGCAACCAACACTGACTCGATTCAACTATGTAGGGACAACATTATCAACCCGGTGCCCGCACCTCCACCATGTAGTAAATGCGGACCATTTACCAAACTAAATGCGGGATCTTGATGTACTAAATAATGGGGGGGGAACTAAATAGTTGTCCAACATAGTCGCTATGAATGACGATTGGGACCCTATGTCCTGGTAGGTGTACCCTATGTCACACTAGGGTCTATACCCAAGACGATGTGACCTGCGTCACTATACCGGCCTAAACCGATATGCTGTGACCTATGTCACCGTTACCGGCCTATGCCGTTCTTCTGCCCTATTGGCATTTAGAGCCTATGCCCAAGAACGTGCCATCTCGGACCCGTGGCCCGGGTATGGCATTTAGGGCCTATGCCCCAGACGGTCTCTCAACCTCCGCCTTACAACCGTGTATCCCAGTCCTCCCGGAGACCCTATGGCTCAAAGGCTATGTGTGACGGCCTAGGCTTCACGGCTATGTGTGACGCCTATGGCTCACGGCTATGTGTGGACGCCTTTATGGCTCACGGGCTATTGTGTGACGCCTATATGGCTCACGGCTATGGTGTGACACACCTATGGTCACGGCTATGTGTGACGCCCTATGGCTCACGGCTATGTGTGACGCCTTATGGCTCACGGCTATTGTTTCATTTCACTGCTATTTCGTCTTGCGGCAGTCAATGTGATGACCATACAGGATCACGTTATGTGAAATCCATGTCGAACTGCCATATTTTGTCTTTGGGGATCTGGAGAAATTCTGTAGTGTGTTAGAGTTCCGATTCGCTATGCAGGAGTCATGGAATCAAAAGATGCCTACGTCACTGTGAGAAGACGGAGATATCTAATGGAGGCTTACTAGCTGAGTAAGTGGAGACATCTTGCGACGTTGTAGCCATGACATACCCGGTCCTAGCAGTCAGCAATTAAATAGCGTCTACAAACTCTAGAAGCTATTTAAATATTCTTTTTATGAATCCTGCTCTAGGACCCTGGGTGGTCAAAGGCTTGTCTCGCCTTCTGCTCATTTTGAAGCCAAGAAGTCCTGAACGTTTGACCTTTATACACTAATCACATTTCACCCACTCACCGGAAGACATAGATTGATCCAGGGACTCTCAAAAACGGACTTGTCCTTCAACGCAGCATAGGTGGG
>NW_007382273.1:0-889 GCF_000475195.1 Diaphorina citri | reverse complement strand
GCGGGGCACCGGGTTGATATAATTGTTTAACCTACCATAGATTGAATCGAGTCCAAGTGCTTGGTTGCTCTATTTAGGGCTACGCAAGCCATCCCTTCCTTCTCTTTGTTTCAGGCAATATAAACCATTTTTTCAAAGTAAATAATAATAAAAACCAAAGAACATCTAAAATTAGTGACATTTAGTGACACTTCATACTACGTGTCATGGATGCTTCCGTGAGACGCATACAGAAGTTGGTGGAACATCTTCAGGAATGTGTTTCCAGCTGTGCTACTTTGAAGGAAGCTCTAGCAGACAGTTCGCAAGTAGACTCAGTTCAATCTCAAATCAAAGTACAGAAATTAAGAAATTCCAATGACCGTGTTGTTCGAGAAGTCAAGGAATTTCTTACTTCAAATGAGGAGCTGGGCGATGAAGCTAAGAACGTATTGGATGAAGCCAATAATCTTCAGATTACAGCCGAGGATCTCCTAGTTGAACTGGACATTTACATGAAACCCAAGGAATCTCCATCTCTCATACAACCAGCTCCAGCGTTACCACACGCTTCCTCGGGGGGCAATCTTCCCAAACTTCAGTTGCCAGTTTTTAATGGTGACATCCTAAAATGGACGGAATTTTGGGACCGCTTTACATCCGTTGTGGATCGACGCACAGATATTTTAGAAGTCGATAAACTGGCATATCTTGTTGGGTCAGTGGAGGAGGATGCAAAACAGGCAATCGAAGGTCTGGAACTTACAAATGCAAACTACAAGTTGGCAGTCCAGAAACTCAAGGACAGGTTTGGGAAACCCAATCTGATTATAGATGCTCACTATGCTGCGTTGAACAGGATTCCAGTTGCGGTGAACACTACAACAGACCTTCGACGCGCTCTGGATAC